>NW_017673636.1:0-7326 GCF_001879085.1 Nicotiana attenuata
GCCAAACACTTACCTCGAACTTCCACGGCCAACTCAAGCCTCAAACACCGCTTTCCCTTTTGAATTTAGCTCCAAATCAATTGTATCTAGACATAATCGACTTAATAACGTCAATAAACGCTAAACAATCTAATTCCAATGTTTAATTATAGCTTTCTAATCATTCTTCCCAAAAATCCAAAAATTGACCCCGGGCCCGCTTGGTCAAAATACGAGGTTCGGACCAAAACCCGATCATCCATTCACCCACGAGCCCGAATATATAATTTGTTTTGAAATCCGACCCCAAAACGAGGTCAAATTCCCAAATAATCAAAAAGCCCTCACTCTACCCAAATCCCCAATTTTCTACCCTTAATCTCATGTTTTTAGGCCTATAATCTAATTGATGTTGATGAAAATGGAAGAAAACAAGTTAAAGATTACTTACCTAAGAGATTATGGTGAGGAAGTGCTTCAAAAATCGCCTAAGAGCTCTGGAGAAGAAGGGTTTATGAAAAATGGCCAATTCCCCGTAATGCATTATGTTTTTGAGCTTAAATAACTGGGTGGATTTTTGTTCTATGCGATCGCGAAGAAAGGAATGCGATCACATAGGGTCAGGGAAATTAGTCACTGCGATTGCAGAAGAATCAATGCGATCGCATAGAACAAATTGTGACCTCCCAAAAATTTACTCTATGCAATCGCGGAAGAATCAATGCGATCGCATAGAACAAATTGTGAACTCCCAAAATTTACTCTATGCGATCGCGGAAGAATCAATGCGATCGCATAGAACAAATTGATGACTACCCAAATTAACTCTATGCGATTGCGGAAGAACCAATGCGATCGCATAGAACAAATTCATGACTACCAAAATTAACTCTATGCGATCGCGGAAGAATCAATGCGATCGCATAGAACAAATTCATGACTACCAATATTAACTCTATGCGATCGCGGACATTCCTATGCGATTGCATAGAACTAAAACCTGGACACCAGCAACCAGCAAAAACACCAGATTTTCTAAGTCCAAAAACACTCCGACGCCTATCCGAAACTCACCTGAGCCCTCGGGGCTCCAAACCAAACATACATACTAACTCAAAAACATCATATGAACTTATTCGTGCGATCAAATCGCCAAAATAACATCATGAACATCGAATTAAACCTCAGAATCAAAGAATTATTCCAAACTTCTTAAAACATCATTTTTAGCAATTTATGTCCGAATCATGCAAATGACATCCGTTTTTCACCAAATTACCACAGAAAACGTCTAAAATCATATATAAGACCTGTACCGGGCGCCGGAACCAAAATACGGGCCCGATACCATCATGTTCTAATCAAATTTTATTTCAAATTCCTTTAAACAATTTCAGAAAGCAATTTTCTTTAAAAATTTATTTCTCGGGCTTGGGACCTCGGAATCCGATTCCGGGCATACGCCCAAGTCTCATATTTTCCTACGGACCCTCCGGGACCGTCAAATCATGGGTCCGGGTCCGTTTACCCAAAATGTTGACCGAAGTCAAATTTATTCATTTTACAGTCAAAATTTATCATTTTTCATAGATTTTCACACATAAGCTTTTCCGGCTTCGCGTTCGGACTGCGCACGAAATTTGAGGTGATGCTAAATGAGGTTTTTAAGGCCTCGGAACATAGAATTCAATTTTAAAACAAGGGATGACCTTTTGGGTCATCACATTCTCCACCTCTAAAACAACCGTTCGTCCTCGAACGGACATAAGAAGAAAGTACCTATGTCGGGGAAAAGATGGGGATAACGGCTCCGCATATCGGACTCGGACTCGGACTCCCAGGTCGATGCCTCAGGAGGCTGACCTCTCCATTGAACACGAACAGAAGGAAAACTCTTCGACCTCAACTGACGAACCTGCCGATCTAGAATAGCCATCGGCTCCTCCTCATAAGACAAGTCCTTGTCCAACTGGACAGTGCTGAAATCTAACACGTGGGATGGATCACCATGATACTTTCGAAGCATGGACACATGAAACACTGGATGCACGGCTGATAAGCTCGGCGGCAATGCAAGTCTATAAGGCACCTCTCCCACTCGATCAAGAATCTCAAACGGACCAATGAACCTAGGGCTAAGCTTGCCCTTCTTCCCAAATCTCATCAGCCCTTCATAGGCGACACTTGAAGCAATACCCGCTCACTGACCATGAAAGCCAACTCTCGAACCTTCCAGTCGGCATAACTCTTTTGCCTGGACTGAGCTGTACGAAGCCTATCCTGAATAATCCTAACCTTGTCCAAAGCCTCCCGAACCAGATCCGTACCCAACAACCGAGCCTCTCCCGGCTCAAACCATCCAACCGACACCGCCTACCATATAAAGCGTCATAAGGAGCCATCTGAATACTCGACTGGTAGCTGTTGTTGTAGGCAAACTCTGCTAAAGGCAAAAACTGATCCCACGAGCCTCCAATGTCAATGACACAAGCTCGGAGCATATCCTCCAAAATCTGAATAGTCCGCTCGAACTGCCCGTCCGTCTGAGGATGAAATGCTGTACTCAACTCAACCCGTGTGCCCAACTCTCGCTGAACTGCTCTCCAGAAATGTGAGGTAAACTGCGTACCTCGATCCGAAATGATAGACACAGGCACACCATGAAGACGAACAATCTCCCGGATATAGATCTCAGCTAACCTCTCGGATGAATATGAGACTGCCACAGGAATGAAATGCGCTGACGTGGTCAGCCTATCAACAATGACCCATACTGCGTCGAACTTCTTTCGGGTCTGTGGGAGTCCAGTAACGAAGTCCATTGTGACCCGCTTCCGCTCCCACTTCCACTCGGGAATCTCAATCCTTTGAAATAAACCACCAGGCCTCTGATGCTCGTACTTAACCTGCTGACAATTCAAACACCGAGCCACATATGCTACGATATCCTCTTCATTCTCCTCCACCAATAATGCTGCCGCAAATCCTGATACATCTTCGCGGCGCCCGGATGAATATTGTACCGGGAGCTATGGGTCTCCTCTAAAATCAACTCTCGGAGCCCATCCACATTAGGCACACAAGTCGGCCCTGCAATCTTAAAACTCCATCATCATCTAAGGTAACCTGCTTGGCACCTCCATGCTGCATCGTGTCTCTAAGGACACACAAATGGGGATCATCATACTGCCGATCTCGGATACGCTCCAATAATGAAGATCGAGCGACTGTGCAGGCTAACATATGACTGGGCTCAGAAACATCCAGTCTCACGAATTGATTGGCTAATGCCTGAACATCCAAAGCAAGCGTCTCTCACCGACCGGAATATAAGCAAGACTGCCCATACTGGCTGACTTCCTACTCAAAGCATCAGCCACAACATTGGCCTTTCCGGGATGATATAAGATGGTGATATCATAGTCATTCAACAACTCCAACCACCTCCTCTGCCTCAAATTCAATTCCTTTTGCTTGAACAAATACTGAAGACTCTTGTGATCCGTGAACACCTCACATGCCACGCCATACAGATAATGCCTCCAAATCTTTAATGCGTGAACAATGGCTGCCAACTCCAAGTCATGAACTGGATAGTTCTTCTCATGAGTCTTCAACTGCTGCGAAGCATAGGCAATGACCTTGCCATCTTGCATCAACACTGCACCAAGTCCAATACGAGATGCATCACAATAAACTGTATAAGGCCGTGAACCTGTAGGCAAACCAATACCGGTTCCGTAGTCAGAGCTATCTTGAGCCTCTGAAAGCTCGCCTCACACTCGTCCGACCATCTGAATTGGGCACCCTTCTGGGTCAACCTGGTCATTGGGGTTGCGATAGATAAGAACCCCTCCACGAACCGACGATAGCAGCCTGCCAATCCCAAGAAACTCCGAATCTCTATAGCTGATGCTGGTCTAGTCCAGTTCTTGACTGCCTCAATCTTCTTCGAATCAACCTGAATACCCTCTGCTGATACAACATGACCCAGGAATGCAACTGAACTCAACCAGAACTCACACTTCGAGAACTTAGCATATAACTGACTATCCCTTAGAGTCTGAAGAACCACCCTGAGATGTTGCTCGTGCTCCTCCTGGCTGCGGGAATATATCAAGATATCATCAATGAAGACTATCACGAATGAGTCCAAATAAGTCCTGAACACTCGGTTCATCAAATCCATAAAAGCTTCTGGGGCATTTGTCAACCCGAATGACATAACCAAGAACTCATAATGCCCGTACCGAGTGCGGAAAGCTGTCTTAGGGACATCGGATGCCCTAATCCTCAACTGATGGTAGTCAGATCTCAAGTCAATCTTTGAAAATACCTTGGCACCCTGAAGCTGATCAAACAAATCGTCAATCCTCGGCAATGGATACTTGTTCTTGATTGTAACCTTGTTCAACTGCCGGTAATCAATACACATTCGCATCGATCCATCCTTCTTCTTAACAAACAACACCGGCTCACCCCAAGGCGAAACACTGGGTCTAATGAAACCCTTCTCAAGCAAGTCTTGCAACTGCTCCTTTAACTCTTTCAACTCAGGCGGGGCCATACGATACGGCGAGATAGAAATGGGCTGAGTGCCCGGAGACAAATCAATGCAAAAGTCAATATCCCTGTCGGGTGGCATACCCGGAAAGTCTGAAGGAAATACCTCAGGAAACTCCCGAACAACGGGCACAGAATCAATGGAAGGGACCTCAGCACTAGAATCGCGAACGTAAGCCAAATAGGCCAAACACCCCTTCTCGACCGTACGTCGAGCCTTCACATAAGAGATAACACTACGGGTAGAATGACCAGGAGTCCCTCTCCACTCTAAACGAGGCAAACCCGCTAAGGCTAAGGTCGCAGTCTTGGCATGACAACCCAAGATAGCATGGTAAGGTGATAACTAGTCCATCCCCAATATAACACCGAAATCATCCATGTCCAGAAGAAGCAAATATACACGAGTCTCAAGACCTCTAATCACCACTATACATGAACAATGGATGCGATCCACCATAATAGAATCACCCACCGGTGTAGACACATAAACATGGGCACTTAAAAAGTCACTAAGCATGACCAGATACGGCGCAAAATAAAACCGAAGCTTCTCTACCACAAACCAGAACAGTACCTGTATTTCCACCTCTAATACCTTTACCTCCACCTCTAGCATCTCTACCTCCACCTCTAGCTAACTGAGCGGGCTGGACGAGTCCCTCAATGAACCTCCTCACTCTCTCTCACAGTGGGAAGTACGATAAGAGCATGACGAGCTAAGTCGATGAGTCTGATCTCGTACTGAGTGACAGTCATAGAACCCTGCTGGAGACGCTCAAACTGCCTCCGATAGGCCTCTCTCTGAGTGATAGGGAGAAACTTCTCCAGAAATAGCTGGGTAAACTGCTCCCAAGTCAAAGCTGGCGATCCGGCTGGTCTAGCCAAACAAATAATCCCTCCATCAAGTCTTGGCGGATCCAGACAAGCGAAAAGTGGCAAAATCGACCCCATTGGTCTCAACTATTCCCATGTTCCTGGGAACCTCGTGACAGCTGCCTAGATAATCCTGGGGATCCTCAGTAGATGCACCGCTGAAAGTAGAAGTGAAGAGCTTGGTGAAACTTACCCAACCTCCACAAAGCCTCCGAAGACGTAGCTGACCTATCACCGGTCTGTGCTGCTGCTCGGCTGAAGAAGCGCTACATGACCTCGCCATTCGCGAAAGGACAAGAGTAGAGGTTTCAATTTAGCATTGAGAGAACAAAATCGCACGATAGGAAAGAATGAATTTGAAGTTTTTCCTAACTCTGTAGCCTCTGAGAGATAAATACAGACGTCTCCGTACCGATCCCTCAGACTCTACTAAGCTTGTCTGTAAACTGTGAGACCCATGTAACCTAGAGCTCTGATACCAACTTGTCACGACCCGGATTTCCTACCCTCGGGAGTCATGATGGCGCCTACTAATGTGAGCTAGGCAAGCCAAACCTTTAATCTAAATACTTCATTAACCAATTATTTCTTTTTAACAATTATAAGGCGATAATGTGATAACAACGGAAATTCAAATTTAAGCGGAAGACAACAATAACATATATGAAAAACTGTATCTATTACAAATACTTAAGCCTTAACCACCCAAGACCTGGTGTCACAGTGTCACAGACGGTCTAAGATTTCTACATACAAGGTCTGAAGAAATAACAGTACACTGTTTTTGAATAAAAGGAAAACGAAACAGGAAATAACGAAGGAGGAGACGCTAGGGCCTGTGGACGCCTGCAGGTCTACCTTGGATCTCTGTATGAACTGAAAATAGCCTCCAACCTACGGTCCGAAGTTTACAACACTGGGGTCTGCACAAAACAGTGCAGAGTGTAGTATCAGCACAACCGACCCCATGTGCTGGTAAGTGCCTAGCCTAACCTCGGCGAAGTAGTGACGAGGCTAGGACCAGACTACCAAATAAACCTGTGCAATTCAACTATATACAGCGGAAAAGAAGTACAGAAAGATACAGTCATATACGGTCAAGTATGGGAGGGGGGAAAACATGCTGCGGGGAAACATCGAATAGTAACAGAAGAGCAACAAATAAATATGAGGATCACTACAGTTCAATTGAAAATAGGAAGGGGAAATCATGCTGCGGGGTACAATAAGTATCAACAGGAAACCAACAATTTAGTGTAGAGAAACCGTAACACAGCTATCAATAGAAATTAGGAAATCAAAGACAAGTGCACGGCATCACCCTTCGTGCTTTTACTCTCTCTCACCAAAACAATACACGGCATCACCCTTCGTGCTTTAACACTCTCTCACCAAAACAATATGCGGCGTCACCCTTCGTGCTTTACGCTCTTCCTCACCCAAACAACAATCACAAGGCAAATAGGGTAAGGGAATCTATAACCTCGAAATAAAAGCAAGTAACAACAGAAAATCAGTAAATAAACATAAAGGACAACATAACTCAATTATCAGCAAGAATCAGGGAAATCAAGGACAAGTGCACGGCATCACCCTTCGTGCTTTTACTCTCGTCCTCACCATAAGAATCAATATAATAGGCACGGAATGGTACATCGTGCGGCACGGCATCACCCTTCGTGCTTTACACTCTTTCCTCACCATGAAATCAATATAATAGGCACGGAATGGTACATCGTGCGGCACGGCATCACCCTTCGTGCTTTACACTCTTTCCTCACAAAACAAAAGATGTTAAGGAGTGAAGAAAATGAGTTAGAAATCACTTACCAACGTTTTGGAGAAGAAAGGTTGTTTGAAAAATTGCCTCTTATGTTTTTGGGGTTTTGAAAAATGAAAAATAACTGA
>NW_017673636.1:15272-27166 GCF_001879085.1 Nicotiana attenuata
ACATAATACTAAGGTAGGCCTGTTTGGATTCCTGGAGACAAAGATTAAGAGGCAGAAAACATCTCTAGCTTCTCTTAATCTTTGTAATGGTTGGTCCTTTAGTCACAACTTAGCTCATCATCCAAGTGGAAGAATATGGGTGCTTTGGAAGCCAAATATTTTCAATATAAATATCACTGAAGTATCAGCTCAAATGGTGCATTGTGAGGTAGAACATAGAGGGACTCAGCATAAGTTCCAAATAACATTTGTATATGGTTTTAATGATCAAGCTTTAAGAAGACAATTATGGCAAGAGTTGGAAAAAATCCACGGGGTTACTAACAAACCATGGACAGTCATGGGAGACTTCAATTGTGTATTGAACAGAGATGAAAGGGTGGGGAGTCCAATCACAGTTTCAGAAATAAAGGAATTTAAAGAGTGTGTAGGGAGATGCTCATTACAGGAACTTAATCATCCGGATCCTTTTTCACATGGAACAATAAACATGGAGACACTAGTAGAGTCTATAGCAGGATTGACAGAGTGCTAGTTAATGGAGATTGGGTGATGAAATTACCAGCCTCAGAAGTTCACTTTGGAAATGAAGGACTCATGGACCACTGTCCAACAGTGATTAACTGGGATCAAGGACATAAAATCGGCCAGTACAGATTCAGATATTTCAACATATGGAGTCAAGCTACTGACTTCAAACAACAAGTGGAATCAAGCTGGAATAAGGGGATCACAGGTACTAAGCAGTATAGATTGGTGGGGAAACTGAATAGACTTAAAGCTATGTTAAAAGAAATAAGGAGAACTCAATTTGGGGATGTAGAAGGGAAAGCTGAGCAGGCAAAAACAATGTTAGAGGAGAGCCAAAAGAAATTACAGCAGGATCCTTTAAACATAAGACTGATTGAAGAAGAGGCAAGGTTAGCTAAAGAGTATTCACACTGGAACCTGACAAGGAACCAGTATCTTAAGCAGAGGTGTAA
Source organism: Nicotiana attenuata (assembly GCF_001879085.1). Lineage (NCBI taxonomy): Eukaryota > Viridiplantae > Streptophyta > Magnoliopsida > Solanales > Solanaceae > Nicotiana > Nicotiana attenuata. Next base: position 16,256 of record NW_017673636.1, read on the forward strand.
ACTACATTGGCTGAACTTAGGGGATATGAACACAAAATTTTTCCATAGCATGCTAAAAGCTAGAAGAAATGCTAACAGAATCTTCACTATAAAAGATACTGAAGGGAGAACAGCAATGATATAGAGGGGATTACCAATGCATTTGTGAAGTATTATTCTAACCTACTTGGTACTAAAGCTGAGAGTAGAAGAAGGGTATGCAGTGCTACTGTTAAAAAAGGACCTGTAGTCTCAAAGGAACAAAGGGGTATGCTGGTTGAAGAGTTCACAACAACTGAAATGAATCAAGCTTTGTGGGAGATAGCAGGAGATAAAGCACCTGGACCAGATGGCTATGGAAGTCAGTTCTTCAAGGACTGCTAGGAAATAGTAAAGGAGGATCTTGAAGCAGGAGTAATGGAATTCTTTAAAACAAGGAAATTATTGAAGGCATGGAATAGTACTGTGCTGACTCTAGTCCCAAAATCAGATCATGCAGACACAGTAACTGACTACAGACATATAGCTTGTTGTAATACAATCTATAAGGTAATATCCAAGATGTTAACAAACAGGTTGAAGACAGTCCTGCCAGGCATCATATCCCCCAACCAAAGTGCTTTTGTGGCTGGTAGGACCATTGCTCAGAACATTCTAATATGCCAAGACTTGGTAAGACTGTATAACAGGAAACAAACTACTAGTAGCTGCCTGATCAAAATAGATTTGAGAAAAGCTTATGATACAATAGAGTGGGAGTTTGTAGTGCAGTTTGAAATTGCATCATCAACTACCAGTAGATGATGCATGCACTGGAATTTCCTCAACAATTTATCAAATGGACTATGACATGTATAACAACAGTGCAGTTTGAAATTGCAATCAATGGAGGTCTGTATGGGAACATAAAAGGGGAAAGAGGACTTAGACAAGGGGATCCTATATCCCCTTTGATCTTTGTCATATGCATGGAATACTTCACAAGGATAATGAATGTAGTTGCAGAGCAGGTGGGCTTTGAATATCACACTAAATGCAAATACTTGAAGTTGAACCATTTGTGTTTTGCAGATGATGTGCTCCTATTCTGTAAAGGACCTTTCAATCAGTGCTACTGCTTTTAAGGGGCTTGAAAACATTCTCAGAAAGTTCAGGCTTAAACAAATGCAAACAAGTCAAACATTTTTCAGTGTCAATATGCCAAACCAACACCACAAGGATTTGATGGAGATGACAGGACACCAGAAAGGAAATCTGCCTTTCAGGTACCTTGGTGTGCCCATATCAGCTAAGAGGCTATCTAAAATGGACTGTGAAATACTTATAGATAAGCTAGCAGCCAGAATCAAAGGATGGGGGACAAGACATTTGTCTTATGCAGGAAGGGTACAGCTTGTGAATTCAGTACTACTTCACATCCACAGTTATTGGGCAACCATATTTCTGCTCCCAAAGCAGGTGCTGAAAGGAATAACTGCTATGTGTAGAAATTTCATTTGGGATGGGAAACCTGTCACAAATAAACCACCCCTAGTGGCATGAGATATAGTGTGTAGGGCAAAACATGAAGGAGGCTTGGGGGTAACAGATATAATCAAATGGAATGAAGCCGCCATAGTAAAATATGTATGGAATATAGCCCAAAAAGCTGACAACCTATGGGTGAAATGGATCAACACTGTCTACTTAAAGGAGAAGGATTGGTGGCAGTACAAATGCCCCACTGATGCATGCTGGTATTGGAAGAAAATTTGCAGAATTAAAGAAATATTTGCTCCAGGCTATAATCAGAACTTATGGAGCAATGCCAATGGAAAGTACACAATAAAAGGGGGATACACATGGAGAATGGGGGAACAGGAGAGCTGGACATGGAGAAGATGGATATGGAATAACATGAATCTACCCAAGCACAGTTTTATTTGCTGGATCACTATGCACCAAAGGTTGCTGACAAAATCCAGATTGTTTGGTATGAGTGTTAGTCAAGATGATAAATGTCCAATATGTGGAACAGAACAGGAGACTACACAACACTTATTTTTTGAATGTGTATATTCCCAGCAATGCTTAAGAGAGGTGCTACAATGGCTGAACATAGGAATACGAAAGACAGAGTTAGCAGGGATTTGGAGAAGAGTGACCAGACTACTTAAAGGGAGAAGATGCAGGGAAGTTGCCACTGCCATATTAGCTGCTTTGGTGTACTGGATATGGAAGGCAAGAAACACTGTGGTATGGGAGTCCAAACTCCCTACACCTACATACATTGTAAGGCAAATAAAGCAAGAATGCAGATTGAGGAAGATCACCTATTTGAAGAGCAAGACAAGTATTCAGGAAAGAGGATGGATTGAGAAGATCATGCAGATACAGTAGAATAGATAGATAGGAAGAAATGTTTTGATACCAAGTAATACATAGCTAATATATATGTATATAGGAAGAAATAGGAGAAAAAGAAAGTACTGAGGAAAAGCTTGTAACTGATTTGCGGTGATGAAATAAAAAAAATTTCTTCGCCAAAATTAGTTTATAAAAGCTTCGCCAAACAATAATTGCTGCTCAAAAGTACATTTCAAATAAATTAGTCAAACACAAACTACTTCTTACCAAAAGTATTTTTAAAAAGAATAATTTTGAAAAAAATTATTTTTAAAATAAATTGATTTTTTCAGCTTTGCCAAACAGATTATGACTCAGTAAAGGTGTATCAAGCTCCTTATTTATTTATCACGTGGGATGCTCTTATTGTTTCCATTTTCTTGTCCTTTCCACTTGTTTGCCAAAAAAACAAATGAATTTAAAAAACAAAAAGAAAACCTCAACTTTTTTTTTTCTTTCATCTTTCCCTCTCCTTCTTTTCCGCCTTTCTAAGTGATATCTAATCAGAACTTCAGGAAGGTAATCAGGGCGTTTGAGACAATGATCTGATTTGTTACGACAACCACTACCTTACAATAAGGTTACGATTTGATATTTGAATTGACATTTCACCTGCTGATTAGTAATTAGTGTGGTAGATTAAGACAAAAATACAATTAATTGGTGGTTAAAGCAAATCAATACTAGTAAGACTTCCCACTTAGATTAATAAACAATTGTTGTAGTAATAATTATTAATGTTTTGAATGAGGACAAGCGCTATCATCGTCATTTCAACAATAACACGATGGAATGACGTGAATATACAATAATGCATGCGTTCTACGTGTATTTGTGTGTACATTCATTTATTATTTTGTTTTTGCGGGACATGCATAATTGCATATAGCTTAAACTGACTTAATTTGTTCAGAATTGAGAAGAAGGTACGGAACAATCTAAGGTAATATACAAGCCTACAATGGTAGATGTGATTTTTGTGTTTGGGAAAGAAAAAAAGTTAAAGACATAACACAATNCGGGTTTCTCCGCCGGTGCCAATGCTGCCGGTGTCGTTCGGCTTGTTGACGCATTGGCAGTCACCATTGGAACCGCTTGGTTCTCATTCTCATTAGTCATTTCTGTAAAAGAATGACACAAACGTTAAAATCACGTAGATTTTAATAAAGTACATTCTCCTAGTTAATGGTTTTACTCTTCCAGAAACAGTAAGTACAAATACAAAAAATAAATTATTAAATTCCTTAAGCTTGTTATTACACTGTATTTGTAAAATAAATTATGGAAATATAAATGAATATAAACAGTAATGAATATAAACAGAAATGACATAAACCAATTCGAGCCCACTGAATTCACAGTGTTTCCTTAAGGAATTTAATCCCCTCCTAGTACCCAAGGTTATGGATTATTTCCTCCCAGGATAGAACGAATTACACACTGGTGTAGTGGTACTTCAAACCCAGTGTTTCAGCGAACACAAAGTTCGGTAGCAAATCACACTTACTTTTTGCTTTGTTTTGATGCTAAAAGTATGCAAAAGAAGGAGAGGAAACTCAGAAAATTGTAGTTAAAATTCTGAGCAGAATAGTGTTGTATTTATAGCCAAAGTTGGGTCTCTTCAGAATGGCTGTTTATGCAAAACGCCCACAACATAAATGCCATTACATAAATGGCCATTTACTCAATAATAAAGAGGAAAAATAAAGAGGAAAAATTGAAGAGGGTAGTTACTTTTCTGTTACCAAAACAGAAAAACGGATTGGATTTAATATTAATATTTTGTTATTAAAACAAATATTTAATAACATTTCTGTTAATATTTTACTATTAACAAATAAATTTGGTCCAAAAAGTTAATCAATCAATCGATCATTTGACCAAATCCGAATCCGAATCCGAATCCGAATCCGAATCCGAATCCGAATCCGAAGCCGAAGCCGTAGCCGTAGCCGAAGCCGAAGCCGAAGCCGAGCGAGCGACGACGACGGCGCGAGGCTTGCCTTCTTCTCAACTCTTTAAGAGCTAGAAGAAGAGCAATTGCTTATATACCCATAAAAAAACCTCTTCCTCTTCCAATATGGGACAATGCCCATTTGCCAAGGGAGGGGGAACTTAAAATTTCACTCAAAAATTTCATTTCCCTCCATTTCCCATTCACCCTCTTTTAAGTATTTAATATATTAATTAAATACCTTAAAAACCCAACAACATTAGCTTAGTTAAAAGACAAAATTTTCCTTTGAAATTTATGCTTGATTAAAATATGCTATTATATTAAAGAAAATTTGAAATAATCCAAGAAAGTGGAAAATAAAATTATATCCCTAGTAAATAAATAAATTCTTAGCATATTTTCTTATTTATAAATAAATATTCAGTTCTATACTACAATATAGGTAGACAAATCGAATAATTTTTTTAAAACCTTTTCATATAAAAACATTCTTCAGCAAATGTTTCTTTTAAAAAGATAAAGCGATGGACTGGTTATGAGGGTAGTTTTGTAAACAAATAATTTTTTTAGAAATTGTGTAATGCTTTAATACATAATTGATAAGAAATATGTCAGCATAACTAATTCCATTATAATAAATACAAGCATAACTAATACCGGTATTATTATCAATACAACATATTCAGCATTATTCTTATATACCCTACCAAACGAACCCTGAATGTATGCTCTGTGCACTAAGTTAAGATCCCATTATGGGCGAGGAAATTAGGTAAGATGAAGAGAAAATAGACAAAGTGGAAAACATTTAAAAATTAATTTTTTTATAGAAAGAGAAAATAAGGATTTTGTCGTCTTCTTACAAAATACTACTATTAGAATAATGTTTACTTTGGAAAAGAATTTCCCAGCGCCCAAGAAAAAGATAGCCTCTCACTTTTTATTCTTCATTTTGCTTTCTACTCAAGAGAGGCAAAATCATTCATTGTTCCCTTCCTTCCCTTTCTTTTCTCTCCTTCCAAACATATATAGCAAAGGTTACTTTTGGCTCGGGGCAAAATTATTTATATTTAGTAGTAGCAAAATATATAAAATTTATATAATTTTTGTAGGCTAAGAGTGATTATATATACAATTTTCATTTGTGTATGTATTTGTGTTTTCGACGATTATTTTCCAAACATATATTGCACATTCTATAGATAGACGGACCCATACCTTTTGTCCTCAAATATCAAATATATCTAGCCTTGTATACCAATCAGAGTGGATGCCTTGATGATTAAAATATAATGAAAATCTTTCATATGGGTCCAATATTTTTATTTTGTCTCTTTTCTTTATTGAAAACAAATGTTTCTTTGCATTTTCTCTTTTGAGCCATACAACCATATCAAATGTACATCATTAATGCGAGAAATAGTCATTCAATTTTTCGCTTATTGAATCAAAATCATGAAATTAACTTCTATAATGGAAAATAATTCAGGTATGGCTATTTATCGCAAATAAAAAAACTAGAAAATGATAAATTCGATCCTGGAAACATTAGTAGACTTTCACTTTATATTATATATTATATAGTGCAATTCGGTGACTAGGCTTCAGCTATGCGCGAAGTGCAGGAAAATACCGGATTACAAGGATTTATTGTAGTATGAATTAAGAAAATAAATAATCCATTTGTGACGACCCAAAGGGTCATCACCTGTTTCCTCATTCATTCCGCGCTTCCGAGGCCCTGAAAACCTCATTTTTTGCTTGCCTCGATTTGCGTGCGCAGTCCGGGCGCGAAGCCGGAAAGCTTATATGTTAAATTCTGTGAAAAACTTCAAAATGTGGCTTTAAAATGATTAAAGTTGACTTTGGTCAATATTTTTGGTAAACGGACCCGGACCCGTGATTTGACGGTCCCGGAGGGTCCGTAGAAAAATACGGGACTCGGGCATATGCCCGAAGTCGAATTCCGATGTCTAGAGCCCGAGAAATGAATTTTTCTGTGAAATTATTTTTCTGAAATTATTAAGGAAATTGGAAATGGAAATTTATTAAAAGACTGTGGTATCGGGCTCGTATTTTGGTTCCGACGCCCGGTACAAGTCTTATATATGGTTTAAGCGCTTTCTGTGAAGTTTGGTTGAAATTGGACGTCATTTGGCGTGTTTCGGACCTAAATATCTAAAATTTGAAGGTTATGAAGTTATAATGAAAAATGATGATTTTGAGGCTTGATTCATTGATTTTGATGTTGTTTTAGCGATTTGATCGCATGGTTAAGTTCGTAGGATGTTGTTGAGTTAGTGTGTGTGTTTGGTTGGGAGCCCCGAGGGCTCGGGAGTGTTTCGGAGGTGGTTCGGGGTGTTTGGATCTTAGAAAATGCAGCAGAAATTGCTGTTGTCTGTTGCCCAGTTTTTCCTTCTATGCGATCGCATAGGATAGGCCGCGATCGCATAGAGCAAATTGCCAAGGCCCAGAAACCCTTCTATGCGATCGCATTACAGCTTCCGCGATCGCATTGTACAACATTCAGTCCCCTTTTGTTTTACTCTATGCGATCGCAATGTGTCTTCTGCGATCGCAAAGCACATCCAACCTGACCCTATGCGATCGCATCCCCTCTTCTGCGATCGCGTAGGGCATTTTTGCCCAGTTATTTTAAAAGCCTAAAAACAGACCAGTGACGGGATATTTCACATAATACACACGAGTTCATCTTCTCCACAGCCCATAGGCGATTTTTAGAGCTATCCTTCACCAAAGCTTATTGGGTAAGTATTATCTAACTCGTTTTCTTCATTTTCTATCATCAATTATCAAATTCCTAGACCTAAATCATGAAATCAAAGTAGAAATTAAGGGTTTTGGGTAGAGTTAGGGTTTTGAGAATTTTGGGTGATTCAACCTCAATTTGGGGTCGAATCTTAAAACAAATTATATATTTGAACTCGTGGGGTTATGGGTGATTGGGTTTTGGTCCGAGCCTCGTGTTTGGACCATGTGGGCCCGGTGTCTAAATTTGGTATTTTTGGAAGAATGTTAGGAAATTCATATCTAGGCTATGGGATGTTGCCATTGAGTCTTTATTGATACTATTGAATTAATTATGCCTAGATATCATTGTTTCGGAGTCGGATTGTAGAGGAAAGGCGGTATTTGAGGATTGATCGCTATTCTTTGGACCGAGGTAAGTATTTGATCTAACTTTGGCTTGAGGGAATAGGATTAGAGTGTTATTAATTGCTAATTGCTAAATGATCGAGTACGGTGTATAGGCATGGTGACGAGTATCTATACACCGGTGTCTAGCATGACCGTGGGTCCTTGTTTGCACGTATTTCTGATATTTTTGAGACTCTTCTATGCTAATTGATGAATTCTACATAATGTGAAGAGTTTGAGGATTGGTTATGAATTGTAAATTCTTTGGAGCGTTGGCTCGAACAATAAAAATATTATTGAGTAAGAAGTGAAAGAAATGGGAAGAGATATGATTAGTCCCTTGCCGGGATGGTTTTAGTATATTTATTATCTCCCTTGCCGGGATGTGAAAGTTGTTGTTGTTACTCCCTTGTCGGGATTTAGCTGTTAATTGTGTAATTCCCTTGCCGGGACATTTCTTATTATTTGTTATCCCCTCGCCCCGTTCGGTTGTGATTACTGTTTGGGTGAGGAAGAGTGATAATGCACGAAGGGTCATTCCGTGCCATTCTTTGATTATATTTGCACGAAGGGTCATTCCGTGCCATGCTTTGATTATTTATGCACGAAGGGACATTCCGTGCTCTTATTTGATTATAATTGCACGAAGGATCATTCCGTGCCATGATATGAGAGTTATGTGAGGGAAAGCACGAAGGTTGATGCCGTGCAACTGTTGATTTTCCTGCTCTCATTAATTATTGTTATTGCCCTGTTTCTTACTTAAATTGTTGATTTTATATCCGGACTGTGCTCCCCCATAGTATGCTCCCCTCCCTCTTAACTGTTTAATTTCTTTGTTCTTTCCTTTTATTGCATATATATATATTGAACTGCACAGGTTAGTTTGGTAGTCCTGTCTAGCCTCGTCACTACTTCGTCGGGGTTAGGCCAGGCACTTACCAGCACATGGGGTCGGTTGTGCGGATGCTATACTTCTGTGCTCTTTTGCACAGATCTCGGTACCGGAGCAACTTTTGGACCACAGCAGTAGGATATTGTTCGGAAGCTGACTTCAGTCCAGGGACTTACGAGGTAGCTGGCGTTCGTAGGCCGGGGTCCCTTTCTATGTTTTCAGTTTGTTTTCACTGTACCGAGACAGACACTTATGTATTTCTATTCAGACTTGTTTGTAGCACTCTTTAGTAGTTCGTGAGATAGCGACTCCAGTCTTGGGTAGTGAAATATTAGACTTCCGCATTTTGGGTTTTCAGTTATTTATGTTTTAAAAGACTCGTTGTTTTATTATTGTTGTGCTGTTATCCGAAAATGTTTAAATGTCTGCTTGCCAGCTCCGTTAGTAGGCGCCATCACGACTCCCGATGGTGGGAAATCCGGGTCGTGACAAGTTGGTATCAGAGCTCTAGGTTACATAAGTCTCGCTACTCACGGACAAACTTGGTAGAGTCTGAGGGATCGGTACGGAGACGTCTGTATTTATCCCCCAGAGGCTATGGAGTTAGGAAAAACTTCACTTTTGTTCTTTCTTGTCGTGCGATTCTGTTTCTCAAATACTGATTGTCGTTCTACTCTGTTCTTTCGCAGATGGCGAGAACACGTGCTTCCTCTTCTACCGCGCAACAGCCCGAGCCCCCAGCAGCAGCTCCTACGAGGGGCAGAGGCCGAGGCCGGGGCAGAGCTCAGCCCTGAGCAGCAGTTCCAGAGGTGGAGCCTCATGTTGATTATGATGAGGAGGTTCCAGCCCCAGCAGCTCCGGTGGGCCCAGCTCAGGTCCCAGAGGGGTTCATAGCCACTCCAGTTCTTCAGGACGCTCTGGTCAGATTGGTAGGCTTTGTGGAGAGCGTCACTAGAGCGGGTTTGCTTCCAGTAGCACCAACCACTTCTCAGGCTGGAGGAGGAGTTCAGACTCCTGCTACGCGTACTCCAGAGCAGGTAGCTCCCCAGGCTCAGGTTCCAGTGGCTCAGCCAGCTGTGGCGGTTCAGCCAGGTATTGTGACTCAGGCCGACGATGGAGCGGCTATGTCTTCAGATGTTTTGTGGAGACTTGATAGGTTCTCCAAGCTCTTCACCACCACATTCAGCGGTGCTTCCTCAGAGGATCCACAGGATTTCTTATTCAACTGCCATGAGATCCTTCGGACTATGGGTATTGTGGAGACCAATGGGGTCAACTTCGCCACCTTTCGGCTTGCAGGATCCGCCAAGACTTGGTAGATGGACTATTGTTCATCCAGGCCAGCAGGGTCGCCAGCATTGACATGGGATCAGTTCGCAGAGTTGTTTTTGGAGAAGTTTCTCCCAGTCACTCAGCGGGAGGCACTACGCAGGCAGTTCGAGCGCCTCCAGCAGGGCTCCATGACAGTTACATAGTATGAGACTCGGTTCATTGATTTGGCACGCCATGCTACTGTTATACTCCCCACAGAGCGAGAGAGGGTGCGGAGGTTTATTTGATGGATTGATTCAGCCGATCCGTCTCCAGATGGCTATGGGAGCTGGTAGTGAGATTTCCTTTCAGGAGGCGGCCAATGCGGCCCGCAGAGTTGAGATGGCCCTTGCATGGGGAGGTGGTCAAGTGTCGGATAAGAGGCCTCGTCATTATGGTAGGTTCAGTGGTACCTCGTCTGGAGGTAGGGATTCTTATGGTAGAGGCCATTCACCGAGACCCTTTCAGTCAGCACTCCAGGTTTCTCATGGTACTCCAGGCGGTGGTGGTTCTCAGCAGCATTATTCTGATCAGCAGCCCATCAGTACACCACCACTTTAGAGTTTTCGGGGAGGACATACAGGTCGACAGGGCCAGCAGTCTCAGCAGCCGAGGGCTTGTTATGGTTGTGGTGACCCCGGTCACATTGTCAGATTTTGCCCTCGAGCCTCAGGTAGTTCTCCGCAGCAGGGTCCTCGCCCCATGATTCAGGCACCAGGTGATCCACAGCTTGCTCAGCCAGCTAGAGGCGGGGGTAGGGATTATAGAGGTGGAGGTAGAGACCGTAGAGGTGGAGCTCGGACCGGCAGAGGTAGGGGTCAGCCAGTAGCCGATCGTCCCAGAGATATGGTTCAGGGGGTGGGGCCCAACCCCGGTGTTATGCTTTGCCAGCCAGGCCAGAGGCTGAGTCGTCAAATGCTGTTATTACAGGTCTGGTCTGTGATAGGGATGCTTCAGTGCTATTCGACCCTGGGTCTACGTATTCATATGTGTCGTCCTATTTTGCACCCTGCCTGACTATGCCCAGTGATGCTTTGGGTATTCCTGTTTATGTATCTACACCGGTGGGTGATTCTATAGTGGTCGACCGGGTGCATCGTTCCTGTGTGGTTGTGTTTGAGGGTCTTGAGACCCATGTTGATTTATTGCTCTTAGATATGGTGGATTTCGACGTTATATTAGGGATGGATTGGTTGTCCCCGTATCATGCTATCTTGGATTGTCA
>NW_017673636.1:27191-35950 GCF_001879085.1 Nicotiana attenuata
AGGAATTTTTGGGTGATTCACCTCAATTTGGGGCTATCGAATCTTAAAACAAATGTATATATTTGAACTCGTGGGGTTATGGGTGATGGGGTTTTGCGTCCGAGCCTCGTGTTTGGACCATGTGGCCCGGTGTTCTAAATTTGGTATTTTTTGGAAGAATGTAGAAATTATATCTAAGGCTATGGGATGTGCCATTGAGTCTTTATTGATACTATTGAATGTAATTATGCTAGAATATCAATGTTTCTGTACGGAGTGGATTGTAGAGGAAAAGCGGTATATTGAGATTGAATCGCTATTTCTTGGACCGAGGTAAGTATTTGATCTAACTTTTGGCTGAGGGAATAGGTATTAGAGTGTTTATTAATTGCTAATTGTGCAAAATGATCGAGTACGGGTATTTAGGGCATGGTGACGAGTACTATACACCGGTGCTACTAGCATTGACGTGGGTCCTTGTTTGCACGTATTTCTTATATTTTTGAGAACTCTTCTATGCTTAATTGAATGAATCTTACATAATGTGATAAGAGTTTGAAGGATTGGTCTATGAATTTGTAAATTCTTTGGCAGCGTTGGACTCGAACAATACAAAATATTATTTGAGTAAGGAGTGAAAGAAATGGGAGAGATCATGATTAGTTTGCGCATCTGCTTTCCGAATGGTTCCTTCGTATGTTATATCTGCGATTAAGTTGTTGTTGTTACCTCCTTGGTCGGGATCTCTAGCTGTTAATTTTGTAATTCCACTGCGGGGACCTATCTTCTTTATTATTGTTATCCCTCGCCCCGTTCGGTTGTGATTACTGTTTGGGTGAGGGGAAGGTGAAGTGGGGGGATAATTTGCCCCACGAAAGGGTTCATTCCGTGGTGCCCATTCTTTGATTATATTTCGCAACGAAGGGTTCATTCCTGCCATGCTTGATTAAAATTATGCACGAAAGGACCATTCGTGCTCTTATTTGATTTATAATTGGCACGAAGAGATCATCCGTGCATGATATGAGGTTATGTGAGGGAAAAAGCACGAAGGTGTAGCATATGCCGTGCAACTGCTTGATTTTTTCTGCTCTCATTTAATTATTGTTTATTGGCCCTGTTTCTTACTTAAATTGTTGTGATTTATATCCGGGACTGTTGCTCCCCCAATAGTATCGCTCCCCTCCCTCTTAACTGTTTTAATTTCTTTGTTCTCTCCTTTATTGCATATATAATAATATTGGAACTGCCAACAGGTTTAGTTTGGTAGTCTGTCTACCTCGTCACTACTTTTCGGGGTTAGGCCAGGCACTTACCAGCACAATGGGGTCGGTTGTTGCGGATGCTATACTTCTGTGCTCTTTTGCACAGATCTCGGTACCGGACAACTTTTGGGACCACAGCAGTAGGATATGTTCGGAAGCTGACTTCGGATCCAGGGAACTACCGAGGTAGCTGGCGTTCGTAGGCCGCGGGTCCCTTTCATGTTTTTCAGTTTGTTTCACTGTACCAGACAGACACTTATGTAATTTTCTATTCAGAATTGTTTGTATGCACTTCTTTAGTAGTTCGGTGAGATAGGACTCCAGGTCTTGGGTTAGTGAAAATATTAGACTTCCGCATTTTTGGGTTTTCAAGTATTTATGTTTTAAAAGACTCGTTGTTTTATATTGTTGTGCTGTTATCCGAAAAATGTTTAAATGTCTGCTTGCCAGCTCCGTTTAGTAGGCCGCCACACGACTCCCGATGTGGGATCCGGTCGTGACAGAGTTTGGTATCAGAGCTCTAGGTTACATAAAGTCTCGCTATCACGGACCAAACTTTGGCTAGAGGTTCTGAGGGATCGTACGGAAGAGTACTTATTTATCCCCCAGAGGCTATGAGTTAGGAGAAACTTCACTTTTGTTCTTCTTGTCGCTTTGCGATTCTGTTCTCAAAGTACTGTTGTCGTTTCTACTCTGTTCTTTCGCAGTGTGCGAGAGAACACGTGCATTCCTCTTCTACCGCGGCAACAGCCCGAGCCCCCAGCAGCAGGCTCCTACGAGGGAGAGGCCGAGGCCGGGGCAGAGCTCAGCCCCGAGCAGGCAGTCCCAGAGGTGGAGCCTCATTGTTGATTCATGATGAGGAGGTTTCCAGCCCAGCAGCTCCGGTGGGCCCAGACTCAGGTCCCAGAGGGTGTTCATAGCCACTCCAGTTTCTAGGACGCTTGGTCAGATTGGTAGGCTTCACTGTTGGAGAGCGTTCACTAGAGCGGGTTTGCTTCCAGTAGCCACCAAACCACTTCTCAGGCTGAGGAGGAGTTCAGGGACTCCTGCTATGGCGTTACTCCAGAGCAGTGAGCTCCCAGGCTCAGTTCCAGGGCTCAGCCAGCTTGTGGCGGTTCAGCCAGTATTGTGACTAGGCCGACGATGGAGCGGCTATGTCTTCAGATGCTGTTGTGGAGACTTGATAAGGATCTCCAAGCTCTATCACCACCACATTCAGCCGGTGCTTCTTCCAGGAGGATCCACAGATTCTTCATTCAGCTTGCCATGAGATCTTCGGACTATGCGGTATTGTAGGGACCAAGGGCGTCGACTTCGCCACCTTTCGGCTTGCAGAAATCCGCCAAGCTTGGTGGAGGGACTATTGTTTATCCCAGGCCAGCAGCAGGTCGCCGCAGCAGTCTGACCATTTTGGGGATCAGTTCCGCAGAGTTGTTTTTGGAAGAAGTTTCTCCCATCACTCAGCGGGAGGCACTACGCAGGCAGTTCGAGCGCCTTCCAGCAGGGCTTCCCTGACATCACCCAGTATGAGACGGCGGGTTCATTATTTGTGCACGCCATGCTATTTTATACTCCCACAAAACGAAGAGGGTGCGAGATTTATTGATGGATTGATTCAGCGATCGCGTCTTCCAGATGGCTATGTGGAGCTTGGTTAGTGAGATTTCTTTTCAGGGAGGCGGCCAATGCGGCCCGTAGATTTGAGATGGGCTCTTGCACGGGGGAGGTGGTCATGGTTCGGATAAAGAGGCCTCGTCATTTCTGGTAGGTTCATGTGTACCTCGTTCTGGAGGTAGGATTCTTATGGCTAGGAGGCATTCACGAGACCCTTTCAATCAGCACTCCGGGTCTCTCATGGTACTCAGCGGTGGTGGTTCTCAGCAACATTATTCTGGAATCAGCAGCCCATCAGCACCGCCACTTTTAGAGTTTCCGGGAGGACATAACAGGTCGTCAGCGGCCAGCTAGTCTCAGGCAACCGAGGGGCTTGTTATAGTTGTGGTGACCCGAGTCACATGTCAGATTTGCCCTCGAGCCACGGTAGTTCTCATGCAGCAGGGTCCCTCGCCCCATGATTCAGGGCACAGGTGATCCACAGCTTGCTCAGCCAGCTAGAGGCAGGGTAGGGATTATAGAGTGGAGGTAAAGAGCCGTTAGAGGTTGGAGCTCGGACCGGCAGAGGTAGGGTCAGCAGTAGAACCGATCGTGCCCAGAGATATGGTTCAGGGGTGGGGCCCCAACCCCGGTGTTATGCTTTGACCCAGCAGGCAGAGCTTGAGTCGTCAAATGTGTTATTACAGTATCTGGTCTGTGATAGGGATGCTTCAGTGTATTCGACCCTGTCGGTCTACGTATTCATATGTGTCGTCCTATTTTCTGGCACCCTGCCTGACTCATGCCAGTGATGTTGCTTTGGGTATGGTCCTGTTTTATGTATCTTACACCGTGGGTGATTCTATAGTGTCGACGGATGCATCGTTCCTGTGTGGTGTGTTTGAGGGTCTTGAGACCCATGTTGATTTATTGCTCTTAGATTATGGTGGATTATTCGACGTCTATATTAGGATGGATTGTTGTCCCGCGTATCATGCTATCTGGATTGTCACGCCAAGAACCGTGACCTGTGCTTTGCCGGATTTTCCCCGATTGGAGTGGAGAGGGACCCCAGTCATGCCACTCGCATGTTGATCTCATTATGTGAAGGCTCGACGCTATAATCGAGAAGGGCTGTTTAGCTATCTGGCGTATGTTGCGATTCCAGCACAGAGGTCCCTTCTATTGATTCTGTCCCTATTGTTCGGGAGCTTTCCCGAGGTTTTTCCCTTACAGACCTGCCGGGTATGCCGCCCGACCAGGGATAATTTGATTTTTTGTATTGACCTGGCTCCGGGGCACTCAGACCCATTTCCAGTCCGCCGTTATCGCATGGCCCCTGCTGGAGTTGAATGAGTTAAAGAACCAGTTGCCAGACTTGCTGAGAAGCGGTTTTATCAGGCTAGTGTTTCTCCTTGGGGTCGCGCGGTGTTATTTGTGAAGAAAAAGGATGGATCGATGAGGATGTGCATTGATTACGGCAATTGAACAAAGTGACGATAAAGAACCAAGTATCCACTGCCGAGATTGATGATTTGTTGACCAGCTTCAGGGTGCGAAGGTTGTTTTCCAAGCAAATAGACTTGAGATCTGGTACCATCAATGAGGATTAGGGCGTTCTGATGTCCCTAAGACAGGCATTCCGCACTCGTATGACATTTATTGAGTTTTTGGTTCATGTCCATTGGGTGTAAGACCAAGCCCCAGCCAGCATTTGTGGAGTTGATGAACTGAGTGTTCAGGCCATTATTTGGACATGGTATGTGATAGTCTTTATTGATGATATTTTTGTGTACTCCCGCAGCCAGGAGGAGCACGAGCCAGGCACCTCAGAGTGGTTCTTCAGACTTCTGAAATAGTCAGTATATGCTAAGTTCGTCGAAGTGCGAGTTCTGCGTTGAGTTCGGTTTGCATTTCTGGGTCATGGTGTATCAAGTAGAGGGTATTCAGGTGGACCCCGTAAAGAAGATTTGAGGCACGTCAAGAATTGGCCTCGACAGCATCAGCTACTGAGATTCGGAGTTTCTTGGTTAGCAGGTTTTTTTACCGTCGATTTGTGGCAGGATTTTCATCCATTGCAGCCCCGATGACCAGATTGACCCAGAAGGGGTGCCCAGTTCAGATGTCAGATGAGTGTGAGGCGATCTTTCATAAGCTTCAAAGGCAGCTCTGACACGGCCACCGATTTTTGGTTTTTGCCCACAAGGTTCAGGGGCCTTATACAGTTGTATTGTGATGCCTTTCCGATATTGGGCTTGGTGCGGTATTGATGCAGGATAGGTTAGAGTCAGTTGCTTTATGCTTCGAGCACGTTGAAATCCACGAGAAGAATTATCCGGTTATTGATCTTGAAAGTTGGCAACCATTGTTCATGCTTTGAAGATTTGGAGGCATTACCTATATGGTGGAACGTGTGATGGTGTACACTGATCACAAGTAGTCTGAGTACTTGTTCAAGCAGAAGAAGTTGAAACTTTGAGCAAGGAGTGGTTGGAGCTATGAAGGATTATTGATTGTTGACTATTTTGTACACCCGGGAGAGACCAATGTGGTGGCCGATGCATTGAGTAGGAAGTCCGCCAGCATGGGTAGTCTTGCTTATGTTCCGGTCAGCCAGAGACCGCTTGCTTTGGATATTCAGGCCCTGGCCAATCGATTTGTGAGGTTGGACATTTCTGAGCCTAGCAGAGTGTTAGCTTGTACGGTCGCTCGTTCTTCATTATTGGAGCGTATCCGTGATCGGCAGTTTGATGATCCTCATTTGTGTGTTCTGAGAGACACGGTGCAGCGTGGAGGTGCCACGAAGGTGACCTTAGATGATGATGGTGTTTTGAGGTTGTAGGGGCGAGTTTGTGTGCCCAATGTCGATGGGATTCGAGAGTTGATCTTAGCGGAGGCCCATAGTTCTCGGTATTCTATTCACCCGGGCGCCGCGAAGATGTATCAGGACTTGCGGCAGCATTATTGGTGGCGTAGGATGAAGAAAGATATTGTTGCATATGTGGCCCGATGTTTGAACTGTCAGCAGGTTAAGTATGAGCATCAGAGGCCTGGTGGTTTGTTTCAGAGGATTGAGCTTCCCGAGTGGAAGTGGGAGAGGATTACCATGGATTTCGTTACTAGACTTCCGATGACTCGGAAGAAGTTTGATGCTATTTGGGTCATTGTTGACAGGCTGACCAAGTCAGCGCATTTTATTCCTATTGCAGCCACTTATTCATCGGAGAGGTTAGCTGGGATCTACATCCGAGAGGTTGTTCGCCTTCATGGAGTGCCGGTATCTATCATTTCGGACCGGGGTACACAATTTACCTCGCGCTTCTGGAGAGCAGTTCAGCAGGAGTTGGGCACCCAGGTTCAGTTGAGCACAGCGTTCCATCCTCAGACGGACGGCCAGTCCGAGAGGACTATTCAGATATCGGAGGATATGCTCAGAGCCTGTGTCATTGATTTTGGAGGCTCGTGGGACCAGTTTTTGCCTTTAGCGGAGTTCGCCTACAACAACAGCTACCAGTCCAGCATTCAGATGGCTCCATATGAGGCGTTGTATGGTAGGCGATGTCGATCTCCAGTCGGGTGGTTTGAGCCGGGAGAGGCTCGGTTATTGGGTACAGATTTAGTTCATGAGGCCTTGGATAAGGTCAAGATCATTCAGGACAGGCTTCGTTCGGCTCAATCGCGGCAAAAGAGTTATGCGGATCGTAAGGTTCGAGATGTAGCTTTCATGGTTGGTGAGCGGGTCTTGCTCCGAGTGTCGCCTATGAAGGGCGTGATGAGATTTGGGAAGAAGGGCAAGCTCAGCCCTAGGTTCAATGGCCCATTTGAGATTCTCGATCGTGTGTGAGAGGTGGCTTACAGACTTGCCTTGCCGCCCAGCTTGTCAGCCGTGCATCCAATGTTTCATGTGTCCATGTTTCGGAGGTATCACGGCGATCCAGCCCACGTGTTAGATTTCAGCACTGTCCAGTTGGACAAGGATCTGTCTTACCAGGAGGAGCCGGTAGCTATTCTAGACCGGCAGGTTCGACAGTTGAGGTCAAAGAGTTTTCCTTCAGTGCGTGTCCAGTGGAGAGGTCAGCCTCCTGAGGCATCGACCTGGGAGTCCGAGTCTGATATACGGAGCCGTTATCCTCATCTATTTCCCGACTCAGGTACTTCTTTCTTTTGTCCGTTCGAGGACGAACGGTTGTTTTAGAGGTGGAGGATGTGACGACCCAAAGGGTTATCACCTGTTTCCTCATTCATTCCGCGCTTTCGAGGCCCTAAAAACCTTATTTTTTGCTTGCCTCGATTTGCGTGCGCAGTCCGGGCGCGTAGCCGGAAAGCTTATATGTTAAATTCTGTGAAAAATTTCAAAATGTGGCTTTAAAATGATTAAAGTTGACTTTGGTCAACATTTTTGGTAAACGGACCCGGACCCGTGGTTTGACGGTCCCGGAGGGTCCGTAGAAAAATATGGGACTCGGGCATATGCCCGGAGTCGAATTCCGAGGTCTAGAGCCTGAGAAATGAATTTTTCTATGAAATTATTTTTTTGAAATTATTAAGGAAATTGGAAATGGAAATTTATTAAAAGACTGTGGTATCGGGCTCGTATTTTGGTTCCGACGCCCGTTACAAGTCTTATATATGGTTTAAGCGCTTTCTGTGAAGTTTGGTTGAAATCGGACGTCATTTGGCGTGTTTCGGACCTAAATATCTAAAATTTGAAGGTTATGAAGTTAGGATGAAAATGATGATTTTGAGGCTTGATTCATTGATTTTGATGTTGTTTTAGCGATTTGATCGCATGGTTAAGTTCGTAGGATGTTGTTGAGTTAGTGTGTGTGTTTGGTTGGGAGCCCCGAGGGCTCGGGAGTGTTTCAGAGGTGGTTCGGGGTGTTTGGATCTTAGAAAATGCAGCAGAAATTGCTGCTGTCTGTTGCCCAGTTTTTCCTTCTATGCGATCGCATAGGATAGGCCGCGATCGCATAGAGCAAATTGCCAAGGCCCAGAAACCCTTCTATGCGATCGCATTACAGCTTCCGCGATCGCATTGTACAAAATTCAGCCCCCTTTTATTTTACTCTATGCGATCGCAATGTGTCTTCTGCGATCGCAAAGCACATCCAACCTGACCTATGCGATCGCATCCCCTCTTCTGCGATCGCGTAGGGCATTTTTGCCCAGTTATTTTAAAAGCCTAAAAGCAGACCAGTGACGGGATATTTCACATAATACACACGAGTTCATCTTCTCCACAGCCCATAGGCGATTTTTAGAGCTATCCTTCACCAAAGCTTCTTGGGTAAGTATTATCTAACTCGTTTTCTTCATTTTCTATCATCAATTATCAAATTCCTAGACCTAAATCATGAAATCAAAGTAGAAATTAAGGGTTTTGGGTAGAGTTAGGGTTTTGAGAATTTTGGGTGATTCAACCTCAATTTGGGGTCGAATCTTAAATCAAATTATATATTTGAACTCGTGGGGTTATGGGTGATTGGGTTTTGGTCCGAGCCTCGTGTTTGGACCATGTGGGCCCGGTGTCTAAATTTGGTATTTTTGGAAGAATGTTAGGAAATTCATATCTAGGCTATGGGATGTTGCCATTGAGTCTTTATTGATATTATTGAATTAATTATGCCTAGATATCATTGTTTCGGAGTCGGACTGTAGAGGAAAGGCGGTATTTGAAGATTGATTGCTATTCTTTGGACCGAGGTAAGTGTTTGATCTAACTTTGGCTTGAGGGAATAGGATTAGAGTGTTATTAATTGCTAATTGCTAAATGATCGAGTACGGTGTATAGGCATGGTGACGAGTATCGTATACACCGGTGTCTAGCATGACCGTGGGTCCTTGTTTGCACGTATTTTCTGATATTTTTGAGACTCTTCTATGCTAATTGATGAATTCTACATTATGTGAAGAGTTTTGAGG
>NW_017673636.1:36518-45362 GCF_001879085.1 Nicotiana attenuata
TATAATTGCACGAAGGATCATTCCGTGCCATGATATGAGAGTTATGTGAGGGAAAGCACGAAGGGTGATGTCGTGCACTTTATTTGATTGCTTTTGGTGAGAATGAGAGTAAAGGCACGAAGGTTGATGCCGTGCAACTGTTGATTTTCCTGCTCTCATTAATTATTGTTATTGCCCTGTTTCTTACTTAAATTGTTGATTTTATATCCGGACTGTACTCCCCCATGGTATGCTCCCCTCCCTCTTAACTGTTTAATTTCTTTTTTCTTTCCTTTTATTGCATATATATATATATATATATATATATATATATATATATATATATATATATATATATATATGTTGAACTGCACAGGTTAGTTTGGTAGTCCTGTCTAGCCTCGTCACTACTTCGCCGGGGTTAGGCCAGACACTTACCAGCACATGGGGTCGGTTGTGCTGATGCTACACTTCTGTGCTCTTTTGCACAGATCTCGGTACCGGAGCAGCTTTTGGACCACAGCAGTAGGATATTGTTCGGGAGCTGACTTCAGTCCAGGGACTTACGAGGTAGCCTAGCTGGCGTTCGCAGGCCGGGGTCCCTTTCTATGTTTTCAGTTTGTTTTCATTGTACCGAGACAGACACTTATGTATTTCTATTCAGACTTGTTTGTAGCACTCTTTAGTAGTTCGTGAGATAGCGACTCCAGTCTTGGGTAGTGAAATATTAGACTTCCGCATTTTGGGTTTTCAGTTATTTATGTTTTAAAAGACTTCCGCATTTATTTAAAGACTCGTTGTTTTATTATTGTTGTGCTGTTATCCGAAAATATTTAAATGTCGGGCTTGCCTAGCTCCGTTAGTAGGCGCCATCACGACTCCCGATGGTGGAAAATCCGGATCGTGACACCATTTTTCGACCTAAACTCAATGGATTAACTTTCCCCGCATCATTCTTTAAGTTGTTAGTTCAACTGCCCAAAAAAGTAGAATTTATTCATTAATTACTTCAATATTCTCTTGGTAGTTATATTCAATAATGGCGATCAAGTGGTCCTTGTGGACATACAATATCAAATATACTTTTTCCAACACAGACATAACTGCAATGGTTCAAGTGCTGCATTTTAATTTTGTATCATAAAAGCATGCAGATATAACCTTTTCATGTTGTGTCATTGAAGCAGGAATTTCTACTATCTTTTTTAAGTCATGTTCAGACATACATTTATTGTTTTCAAATTGTGTTTAGCTGCAATTTTCAGTAACACATGCACTATGAATGTTTCTGACCATATCCACAATGTCCTCCTCTTTGCATTAAGTCACAATGTCGAATTGATTGACAGTTTTAAGCATCCACGTGTTAAAATTGTGTAATGCCCAACGTCGAGTATATATAAAGGGCAGGTAGGTGCACGAAGCATTTTCGTTCACACGGGCGGAGCTAGAGTACCATGAGGGGTTCGGCTGCATCCAGTAACTTTAGTTCGAACCCTGTATTTGTCTTAAAAATCCATTGACTATGTATAAATTGTTAATTTAGAACCCAGTAACTTGAAAACGATAAGAATCTCGAACCATAAGCTTAAAATCCTGGCTCTGCCTCTGCCCGTTCACATAGGATCCCGAAAAAGAGCGCACTCTAAGGGGATGTGATATAGGCGGTTTATTTTGAATCAAATATTAGTAACTGATTCCACAGCTCAAACACATGACCTATAAGTCGATCGAGCAGAGACAATATTACCGTTGTTTTAAGACTCCTTTTTACGTCAATTTTCCTCTATAAAAAGCTAGATAAGCATTGATAATTAGCAACATGACAAATGAGACACTCGTGTGCATTAAACTAGTGGAGTAGCTAGGTCTAGTAATGTTATAACAAATTAAATAGAGCTCGTTGGCCTATTTCTCTCATACCTCACGATTTTAACAAAAACCAAATATAATAAGTACTAAGTTTTGAGCAAATAATAATGAAAAGTTTAACAAATATTTCACAAGACAAATAAAAGGAGTACGTAGTAGAAGTTTGGTGAAGACATTGATTGCACCAGGAATTATAAATGGTTGACAACACAGAACCGACTATTGAGTACAAGTTGGAAGAGAATAAAATAAAGCACAAACATTATCAATTACCAAAAGGAAAAGGGCATATCAAATGTAGGATATATATGTGGGCACCCTTACCTACTGTACATCAAATATTTATTCATATACAATCATCATCAACATTAATAGTATTGACTAACCAATAGTGGTTCAACATGGTCCTTTTCCGATAAAGATGAATGAATTAGGGATGTCAAATGAACGAGTTGGACTGAATGAGCAGGACTGAACAAGTTGGACTGAATGAGCAGGTCATTAACATGCCAAACTTGACCGGGTTGGACGGGTCATGTTTTTATCATGGGGCTAATATTGCCGCTCCTAAATACAATAATGGCAGCCGGCTTTATTTGGTAACTTCAACATGTGAATACAGATATGTTGAATGAGACAAGAAAATTAAAGCTGCGGACTCTCCGAAACTTGATTTATTGGTCAGCCCTCGTTGCAGACCTAATTCTTGCATTCTTGCTGTCGGGATCGAAAGAGTCAGGTGTCATACGAAAGCTAACAAAATAAATCTTGAATTACAATAAATTAGACGACACAAGAAAACTTAGAGTGCATTTTCTTGCTCTCTAGTGTTCTTATCATATGACATTTATAAGTTCTCAATTTGCCACCGAACTCATCGTTCGTTTTGTTTATCGAGTTCACAATTAAATATTTAATGAATTTATTAATAAAATATTAGGTATAGTAGGTTCATCCGGACCCGTAACTATTATTGTGACTTTGCTTATGGATCTTATCCCTATTATTTATGTTATAAAGAAATTTAAGAAAAACCTTTTGACAACCTTATTACTAATAGAAAAGGGTACGATGACTTTATTTGTAGAGGCTCGTTTCTTCTACGGATCCATTAGAAAAAACTTGGGGGTTGGCCTTCTGATTTCAATGTCTTTATTGAAGTGATGAGCTTTGAAAATATAATTTTTCTCGTTTGGATTATTTGATTAAATAATTGAGCTTTCAATGACAACAAATTGACTTAAGCTCAAGTTCGACTAGGTTAGGGGGTCCATCAAAATGAATGGAGACAGGACCTCCTTTTAGGCATAAGAGCAACACATAATAATAGTAGGAATGAGTAGTTAGTTGATTTACTTAATTGAAGATAGACACATAGAACAATTTGTAAGCTATAACATACAAAGAACAAAAAAAGAAAACCAGATAATATGAGAGCAAAAAGTGACAAAAATAGGCACTCAATTTATGGCGGGACATAACTTTGCCCGACATTGGATGTATGTATAAGATTACTGATCTAGCAATACAGACCAGCTGCTTAAATTCAATGGATCTATACTATTTTTGGCTTGATTGAGATAGCCGTGGTGTCCGGGCCACAGCTTGCGCGCATCTCGACTAATTTCACGGGCTATCTGATACCTCCCACCAACAATCGGTACCAGGTAACTCTGTCTACCAACGGTTGAACAATGAGAAGAAATCATTCATTTTTTGTCTCCACTGAAATTTGAACCTGAGACCTCATGGTTCTCAACCTACTTTATTATCGCACTGTTGGGTGCCCATTTTATTTATTATTTTTATGATTTTTTTAATATAATCTCTTAAAATAGTTTTAAGATGCTTTTAACTGTAAAATTTATGTGACTTGTTTCTACTCGGGGAATAGTGTTTCAGTTATGAAAGCTTTGCTTTAATTATTAAGGAATTAATGTTCGAGTTCACAACAAATATATTGACCCTTATAATGCACGAGGCCGAAGTTGTCCTCATAATAGGCCTGGCGAGAAGCCCACGAGCTATTATGGTGAAGAGTTAACCCAACTAGCCGCTCACCTAACCGTTTAAATTAAAAATAGCAGGTGGAGGTATAATATATGCATAGTATATATATATATATATATATATATATATATATATATATATATATATATATATATATATATATATATATATATATATTTGTGTATAATTAATATATAAACTATGTATATGGCTGGAAAAAATAAACAATGAATATGACCGACTATTTTTGTAAAGATCCCCGTGTCACTTAGGCTGACCTGAAGACAACACAAGTCAGAGGTCATCAATTGCAGCATGCGTGCATACACACACCCAGAGACATTTTTGGAGAGTCGGAGCAAAGAGAACATGTAGCTCGATCGGCAGAGTTACTTGAGTCTAGAAACAAAACTACCGTCAGGGCCAGCAGGGGATTTTCCAGCTTCAACATAGAAGGGTGAGGGGCAAATAGCTTTCCTAATCAACCCTATCATAATCATAAGGTCAACCAAGAAATGCATTTGGCATTTGACAACTTCTGCTACTTTATAAACAGTTCTTGATATAGTAATTATCAGTTAAGGCAGAAATTCTCTATCTTAAGAATAAAATGCTACTAACCAGCAGTCCAGCACACACAAGTTTCATTCTAAGAAAACTGATTAAGCATCTAACACACTATAAAAAGAGTCACATCTAAAAACAGACTATAATTACATATATGCCAGGCCAAGTATGACATGCTAAGAGCATCAATCAAATAACCTAAAGAACCTCATGAGATGTCCCAAGTTTCAATCTTAAGTCCAGGAACACTGAACATGACAAAGGTACAAGCTTAAGCGCGCAGAGCACCTGCTCAACTAAAGTTCAACTTCACGTTGAGCTCAAAGCTAAGAATATCTTTACCTTGAGGAAATCACTTTACCGAGACGACTACTATTCAGTGCCAAGTTTTCCAAGATTTGCAGTTCAACTAGCAAAGACAGTGTCTAAGGGAAAATAGAGTAAAATTAAGTTAAATGTGTTCCAGGGATAATGAGTTTGACTTACAGAAGATAACAGATTAACAGAGCTCATAATTGCAATACATATATAGCACTAGTCCCATCATAAGCTATATATAAAAATAGAATTTCACAACTAATGTGTACTTAATTTGGAATGGGAACATTCTCAAACAGATAGCTCCATTTTTGAAATCAGAATGCCATCAGTATCTGCGTAAAGCCACTCACCGTCGCAGATTCTAGTCCCGGCAATGGTTATCGGAACATGCTTCTCTCCAATACCCTTCTTATTGGCTTTCATTGGATGTGACGCCAGAGCTCTTACTCCGATATCACAACCATTGATTTCGTCAACATCCCTTACACAACCATTTACTACAATCCCAGCCCATCCGTTGTTTTGAGCTTGTACTACAGGGTTGCC
Organism: Nicotiana attenuata; assembly: GCF_001879085.1. Taxonomy (NCBI): domain Eukaryota; kingdom Viridiplantae; phylum Streptophyta; class Magnoliopsida; order Solanales; family Solanaceae; genus Nicotiana; species Nicotiana attenuata. The sequence continues at coordinate 41,814 of NW_017673636.1, forward strand.
GCCCAAAATTGCACATCTCAAACTACCACCACCGTCGACGACAAGAACTCTTCCATTACCTTTCTCCTCAAGAAACTCACGAACCAAAACATTGTCTTCAAATACTTTCAGAGTGACAACAGGTCCAGAGAAGACTTGGCGCCTGCCATATATTTTGAAGATTGGCTGCAGTGCCCGTAGTTCACCACTTACAATAAGCTGTGGGTTCGCATCACAAACTTCAGCAGTGGTAACCAAGGCCATCCTATGTAAACACCTACAGAGAATAAAGGACACATTTTGTATTACTTGTAAGAAAAAATTATCAGATTCCTTTTGTTCTGCATCATTTATAGGATCATTTTTATTAAAATTGAAAACAAGTATGAACTGAAAAATGCTAGAGTAAAAGGATAAATGAAACTTTTACGCATTTTATGTAATGCTTAGATATTGAAGAAGGTAGTCAAAAGTTTACTTCTTAACAGGGGACGCCCAAAATAATTAACTTGGTGTACGAGAACATAGCAAAAGAAACCAATATGGATATGTTATGCACTGTACAGGGTCCTAAATTACGAAACATCCAAATTAGCAAAGTTGAGAAAGTGCCTCACCACAGCCACCATGTTATTGTTGTATGTTGGGTTTCCATTTATTTTATGACACACTAGATTTGGATGCAGAACGTGCCATGAAACTCGTCAGATTTGGGTTGCTATTTGGAAATGTAGGCTGTCTACATCATACTCCTTCCCCGGACCCTGCCCTGCGTGAACGCAGGATGCTTCGTGCACCGGGTTGCCCTTTTTTTAACTTAAAAAGACGACAGGGTTATTTCTATCATCTTAAGCTATAGATCTCTCGAATCTCCCATATGGGTAATGGGAACGAGCACTTAATTTCCCATGGATTAATTTCAGACTTATTAAGGGATTTATGAATATTGATAATAGCAGATTGCTGAGACAATAGAAGAACCAACGGATGTTGCAGGGTAAGTAAAGGGTTAATGACAATGGCTCTGCTTTAGAGTTTTTTGTGACTCATTTGGAGTCTTAAGAAACTTAGATCGCAAGTTTTACTCAGAGAAAATCAAAGAAGAATGGAAGAAGGTAAATTTGGAACTTGGGAGAAAGGACCTCAGAGGCTGGACAAACTTACATGAGTAGACTCAATCTGATAACCTTCGTCCAAACCGATAAAGCAGGAAGTTTTTATGAACGACATTTATGATATTTATCATCAGATTACTTCTACAACACATAGGACTCCAGTCAAAACCCTTAACTTCTGTGACAATGAAGAAGAAAAGAATCACAACAGCTAAAATTTAATTACTCAATAGAAACTGTCCAGTTATAGAAAACTCAAGACTGTCAATTACCAGCACCACTTCTACGCAATGAGAAAGGATTCTCACCTCTACTGGTAGTCTGAATCTCAATTTAAGGTTCCAAAGTTTATTGTTCTTAGCCACCCTATTAATTCCACTGGCAAAGGCATCATTGAAACTCGATCAATTTTAACACAATTTGGTGCTCCAAACTTGTTTTTGGGCTTCCAAGGTTTACTAATTTTGAGCCAATTTTTCTTATTGCTTAAGCATCATGAAATTTCATCACTTGGGAGTTGGGGCACAGTACAATACGGAAAATTTTATTTTGTGCCTCACACAACTTACACTAGTTGTGTGAAGCCTCTTTTTTGTCTCACAACTGTGTGGGTCCCAGAATTTTGTGGACCCAGATGTGTAAGATATGGGTCCACAAATATGTGAGATAAAAAGAAGCCTCATACAACTAGTGTAAGTTGTGTGAGACACAAAATAAAATCACTCGTACAATACCATCTTACTCTTCTTCGTGCCACACATAACGGTCTCTGAACTTGAGTTCCCCCTTGTAACCATTGCCTTGCGATAACATATTACATATCTCAATTGGTCTTAAAGTGGTCATTGTACAAATACTATTATGCTTGTAAGCAGCAATAGAGTTTTTAAGAAATAAATGTCGGAATACACAAGACAGCACATCATCAGCAAACAACATGGCTGGAAGTGGCCATTACAAATACTGTTAAGCTTGTAGGTAGCAAAGAAGTTTTAAGAAACAAATGTTTGAATACGCAAGACAGAACATCATCAGCAAACAAAATGGCTGGAAACTAGCCTTTGTTTGTCAGTTAATCACTAGAGAGACAAAATGAAGAAAGCAGTAACCGATCGAGGCTTCTATTCTAGGTGCTTTTTGAAGGGGTAGCGTGGGAAAAAGGATTCTGGAAACTAAAAACAAATGTAAATGACTTCGATCATTAACTAATGGTGTAAAAACTTTATTAACAAGGGTAAAACTAAAACAAAATCACCAAATCAAGCACTTGCATACTAATTATGATAATGGTATATACACTCTTTACAGCCTCTCTACCCTCTGGGGGGTAGGGCATAAGGTTAACGTACACTCTACCGTCCCTAGACCCCACTAATGGAATTTTACTAGTGGAATTTTACTGGCTTGTGTTGTTGTTGTTGTGGTGGTGGTATATACACTCTTGTTATCAAGTCCTCAACCCCAAATTTTGGTTCGATAAAGACTGCTAATTTCTTAACCTGTGGGGACAGACAATAATCCAAATAATCTTGGTAGGTGAATTAACTTAATCACATCTAAAAGAAAATCAAACATATTTATGACAGTCCCAACAACCCACTTGATCAAATCAAGAAATCTTGATCAATCTCATAAACCAGCACCATATTCATCAATTTTCAAGAACCTTAGCACAATCAGCTAAAGTGGCAAACATAATTAACAAACTTTAAACAACAAAATTAAACCTGGGAGATGGGATTTGAAAACGAGGATGTTACCTGGATGTCTGCTGACTTGTTTGAAGCTGAGAGAGAGGTAGAGAAGAGATCTGGATCAGTAAGTAGATCTTTGCAACTGTATTTGTAACTATTTTTTCCTCTAAATTAATCAGTGCACCCCACGTGCCTTCTTTTTAAGAATCAGACTTTATGTGCTACAGTATATAATATTGGGAAATATCAGACTTTTTGGATCTCTGTCTGAGTTTGAGCACAATCTTTTCAATAATTTATATTAAAGTTAAAAAGTAAATGACTTGTCACCTTGAGGTTTTGGTACAAAAATCAAAGTTGTACTTATATACTATTTTAATGTGATAAAAATAAATATTCGTGACTTTATTGTTATCGAAAAAAGTTTAATAATTATTCGTGAAATTAGAAAAGCAAATATCTTATTTTAAATAATTAGCCAAGAGGTTTATGCATGCACTTCATGTCTTTCTTATATTATGGGTTCTTAACGATTAAATTAAGTACTGCTAACCTAAGTCTGCACGCCAAAACTTTTCTCTCTTTCTCTAATAAAATAAAATAGTAAGGTTGATCCAACCTATACAAGAGCATCAGTTGGTTAACCTTAGATATAAAATGATAGAAACCCGAAAATATGTTTATAAATTTATCAATAAATTTATCAATAATATATACTATAAAAGATTGAGATGAAAAAGAATTAAAAAAAAAAAACGGGG
>NW_017673636.1:45382-50890 GCF_001879085.1 Nicotiana attenuata
TGGAACATAAATTTGGAAGAGATGACGGAGGTTAGCTACGAATTTCATTGTTAAATTGCTCGTAGCTAACAAAATTTTTTGATAATCAGTTGCTAATCCGTCGCTAAATAAGATTAGCGATAAATTTTTCTGTTTAACTACAAAATTTGTCACTCCTGATTCTTATTTTTTAGTAGATATTTTCATAACAAACTTTTAACCGAACAGACAACATTTTAAAGATATATAAACCGAAATGAATCACTATCCGAAGGATAGATATTAATGTTAAGGGTAGGATTGGGACTGCGACATTTCCTATCGCACATTTTCTTTTTTAGGTGTAAGGCACATCATCTTTTTTTTCTCTATTCAATACATAGTTTGCCGTTCGACTAATTTAAATTTGCATCGAAAAGTTTCATGCAAAAATAATTTCATATTCAAAGCTTGAAGTTAAAATTTCTGAATAAGGAATTTTTTTTTACTACTCCACCAAAAAATACATCATCTTTTATTATGAAAGAGAGGCCACAAAAAACATTTCATGAGTGAGCGACCGTCAAAAGCGTCCAATTCTCAGACGCATTTGTAGTCTTACCATTCATAACCATGCTCAATATTAATTCATGCAAAGTTTCTATTCTAAATGATCACTTACGTTACATTGCATGTCTCCAATATTCTACTGATCAAGTTCTCTCTCTTTTCTACCTTTTTCTCTCTTTTTGATTTACTATCAAAAAATATCTAAAAGAAGGGAGAGAAAATAGAGAGAGAAACCGAGATTTTAGTCGAAACCATTGTGTATTGGTTTTCTTCACGAGAGATTGTTAGCACAGAATTAACAGATACATATATGGCTACCCTGATTATACCTCCAGTTTTAACGTCGCCTCGTGACGATGCCATGCAACTTTACAAAGCTTTCAAGGGTAATTTAGTTTCTTGGTTTCTCACCTTGTTATTTTTTGATTAAGTTTTGAGATTTCATGGATTAAGTATATGCTTATATTATGCACCATATATCTAGATTTTAATGCAATTTAAAGCAAGAAAACAACACAGAAGTAAGGTGCTGCTTGAATGTATATGAAAGTGTTTTATGATCAAGTTGTTACCTCGAAGAAGCCACAACTATTACATTGCGCTAGTAAAGGAAACAAGTGTTGCTAGTTAAAGAAACCAATTACAGGCCTATATAATCCTTATGCATGAGTTACTACAGGAATGTGTCACGTAACTAGGTATTTGAATTGGATATTAACATATATATTCTGTAGAGAACGCTTTTGAAATTGTGATTGTACTCATAATGAAAGAATTTAGATGATTTTGTTGTACTTATGAGTTATAATGACATGGGGTGCATGGGTTCACGTGAACATGTACCCCATGTAAATCCATGTTTTGCAATAGTGATGGAGTCGGAATTTTTATTAGGGGGAATCAAAATATAGAAAAACAAATACAAGACGAAGTTAATGGGATTAATTCAATACATGGTATATGTATATATAAAGAATTTACTTATCTACACAATGTAATTTTCCGGCAAATGTCACCCCTTGGCAATGGTAGCTCCGCCACCGCTCTGCAATGGCTAGAAGTTTAAGTTTTGTATATTGATATATAAAAAATATTGGGAAACTATCAGCTATGTCCATTTATAAGTAGCTCACTACAAAAATTGGCCAATTCATAAAATATTACTAATATTAGCCAAACATTACTAATATTAGCCAATTAGCTATTTGTAGCAAACAAATGATAATTTTGCTTTCTTTTGAGTGAGTGTTATTAGAATAGATTGGGTACATCTTAAGAAGCTTGAATCTCAGTTTTGGGATGATTTGGTGAAGTTTTGAGGTGGTTTAAATTAAAAATTCGAAGTAAAAAACTGAACATGAAAAAAAAATGATATGCGTAGCATACTGTGTATCATTTGTGTATCACATATATATCATATTTGTATCAAGTGTGTATCACATGTATATCCATGTATACCTGTGTGTGAGATACATGCGTGATACATGTTTGATACATGCATGATACATGTTTGACAGGGGCGGATCTACATGCAGATTTTGGGTGCTCAAGCACCCATTATCTTTGACAAGATTTGGTAAATTTGTATAGGTAATTATAAGAATATTTAGATAAATATTGATTGAGCACCCATAACTAAACTCTTTTTTCCTCTTCTTTCAAATTTTTTATCAGTAAGCACCCACGACTTTAAAATCCTAGATCCGCCACTGATGTTTGATACATGTGTCGCAGAAATATTTTTTGAACTCGATTTAATTAGGAATTTTGGTACAAAACCAGTCGAAATCACCTCCAATCTTCCTCAAATTTTGTATATTGACTTATCTATATGTTTTCAATGAATTTCAACTATACCCATTGAAAAAGTTCGTGTTTTGCTTAGATTTTTGGAATATTGTATGTTTTTTATTTTTATATTTCATCACGTTATTTGCTACCTCATCCATGAAATTTCCTTTCCGTCTTGCATCTAATATTGCTATTCACATTTAAAAATATGGAAGGTGATTTTTGCATGTAATTCTTTGAGAGAAAGAACCTTATTTATTTGATTTTTCAAATTTTATATGTGTTTGGCTAATTTTGGTAAGTCTATGACTAATGGCTATAGATTGATAAGTTAAAACTTATTTGGGACATTTGTGTAAGTTTTTCAAAAATATTTACACAATCAAATTACAAGCAACTCTATTTAATTGTATTTAATAGCTAGTAAGGTAAAGACATGCTACAAAAGATTAAATTATAGTGACAAAAGTTATTACTATCCTAAATCCTGCTTCGAAGCGGTCTAATAGCAATAATTTGACACTACATCTGATGTCTCGCTATATTTTTCCTACTCCTCAAGTATAGGGGCGTCAACCGCGCTCGTATTGCATTATGAACTCAATCTATGAGATCAATGTGTATAGTAGGAGTCTGAAATATGACCCAAGATTATATCCATCGATTTACTAGCCTGTTAAATACTATATTCTAGTAACTAACAACACTCACAATGAAATCACTATTAGACTGCGCCAAGTTTCAAACCCTTATCATCAAATCCGGTCTAACCCCAAGAATCATTGACGCAAACCACCTTATTCATGTGTACTCAAAGCATTCTCTTATTCAAGAAGTCCAAAAGGTGTTCGATGAAATGCCTGAAAGAAATGTTTTCACTTGGAATGCTATTATAAACGCTTATGTTAAAGATCAAAACTTTACTCAAGCGAGAACCTTTTTTGGTGCTGCTCCCCTTAAGGATTGTGTCACGTACAATACAATGCTGTCTGGTTATGTGAATTCTGAAGGATTTCAGGATCAAGCAGTTCGGTTATTTGTTGAAATGCAATATGAGGACAAAGTATCTGAATATGCCTTGACTACCATGCTTGGTTTGATAACAAAGTTGAGTCTTTTGTCATATGGTAGGCAATTGCATTCGTATATGTTGAAGAGCGGGAATAGTTTAAGTAGGTATGCACTGAGTTCTTTGATTGTTATGTATTCGAAATGTGGTTGTTTCAGAGATGCTAGGAGGATCTTTGATGGATCTGACGTTGGGGCCGTTGACACGGTGTCCAAGAATGCGATGGTGGCAGCTTGTTTTAGAGAAGGTGAGTTGGAAATGGCCCGGGATGTGTTTTCGTGTAGGCCGGAATTGAATGATGAAGTTTCTTGGAACACAATGATTTCGGGTTTTGCACAAAATGGGTATGAAGAGGAGGCCATTAAGTTGTTCAGGAGCATGATGGAGGAGGGGTTTGTATGGAATGAACACAGTTTTTCTAGTGTTATAAGTGCTTGTTCTGGCGTGAAGAATTTGAAACTTGGGAAGGAGATTCATGCTTGGATTTTGAAGGAAGGAATGAGTTTGCATCCATTTATTAGCAGTAGTATTATTAATCTTTATTGCAAGTGTGGTCTCTTGAATTATGCATATTCTGTTTGTGCAACTACTCAGAAAGAGAACCCATTTGCCATCACACCATTGATTGTAGGATATTCAGGAATGGGTAACATGTTAGAAGCAAGAAGGCTTTTTGACTCATTGCCTGAGAAGAATCATGTTGTATGGACTGCTATAATATCTGGATATGTGAAAGCTCATCAATGTGAAGATGCTTTTCAGCTTTTCAGAGAGTTAATGACACAGGGAAAAACTATTCCTGATGAACTGATTTTTATAAACCTGCTAGGTGCATGCACTGTACATGCGACCTTTAATTATGGGAAGCAAATACATGCCTGTATACTGAGAACTGGCACTGAAATGGATGCTAAGTTGGCAAATTCTTTGGTTGATATGTACTCAAAATGTGGTAATGTAACATATGCACAGAGGGTTTTTCAATTGGCTGTTGATAGAGATTCTATACTTTACAATAGCATGATAGCTGGTTATGCTCTCCATGGGTATGAAAATGAAGCTATTCAGCTTTTTAGTCAGATGACAGAGCAAGGTTTCCAACCTGATGCGGTCACTTTTCTTGCCCTTCTATCAGTTTGCCGGCACCGTGGATTAGTAAAAATGGGAGAAAAGTATTTCTTTTCCATGACCGGAGATTACAAAATATCACCTGAAACTGACCACTATGCAAGTATGATCGACTTGTATGGAAGGGCTAATCAACTTGATAAGGCTGTCAGCTTAATGGAAAAGTTGCCTGTAGAACCAGATGCTGTAATACTTGGTGCATTTCTAAATGCCTGCAAAATGAACAGAAATGCTGAACTTGCAAAAGCTGCAGAGAATAAGCTATTGCAAATCGAAGGAGAGAATGGGTCCAGATATGCGCAGTTGGCTGGTATCTATGCCTCGGAGGGGAAATGGAATGAGATGGGAAGGGTAATGAAAATGATGAGAGGAAAAGAGGTCAAGAAAACTGCTGGTTGCAGTTGGTTATATGTAGGAGACACTGTCCATACCTTTATCTCTGGTGACAGATCTCACTCGGACAATAAGGCCATATATATTATTTTAGGATGTTTGATCAAAGAATTAACTAAACTATCAGCTACTATATTCTTAGAAGAAGAGCTGGCCACATTATGTTGATCAATGTGGACTTGCAAATGCTGATCTTTAAACTTCAAGATGCTTCATAATGGCATTTTGAAGCAGTAGACATGATTTCGGCAGTCAGAATGCATCATTTGTACTCCATGTGTGTACTGCTCAAGTTATGTCCTATTCCTGTGACAATCTGAATGTGAGAGACTTCTCATGCATTGCAGTGCTTAGATTTGTAATGGCTTGTCAGAGAGGGTATCAATGGCTGTCAAAGAGGGTATCAATGGCTGTCAAAGAGTCCAAACAGACAAGCATTAGCATGCAGCAGGTCCTCCGAATCAGGTATTTCTGAATTCCGATGCATGCGTACGGCAGCTAATGTTTTGCCCCTTCTCCACAAAGGGTCGCACGGCCGGGGGGGGGGGGTGGGGGTACTGAGTCAGCGTGCCGGCTACCAACATGTCTGAGACAACACA
>NW_017673636.1:50910-126179 GCF_001879085.1 Nicotiana attenuata
GGGGGGGACTTGAGTCAGCTGCGGCTACCCAACAATGTCTTGAGACAACACAACAACTGCCTCAGTCCCAATCAAGTTGGGTTTAGTGATATGAACGATCATTTCTTTTTTTTACGCTCAACTCATATAGCTAAATATCCCGCTCACATTTCTGTCTTGAACTGCCAAAAGTGACCTCTTCTTTTCATTGTTATTCGCGAGAAAAAAGAGTGAAGTGATTCCAGGGCTGGAATCACGGATGGAGTTCAGGCACATTCCACTGCCAACTAGAAAGAGTACCCTTTTACACCATGCTATTTAGCTGAGTTCCAACGAGTAAGTTGTCTTTCTCAGCTAGGTTCAATCCACCCCCTCAGTGGAAAACCATAATATGCCCAAGGAAATCCTTCTGTTTTTCAAGAAGGAATTGCCATCACCAGTGGAAGTTGAACTCGTATGATTCTTGGCTTTATCAAGCTTGTGATGCCATTTTAGTTATCATTCTTGTCTTGGTGGGAACTACTTATTTTCAATTTAAGCACCAAAACAATAAAATAAATCCTGAGTTTATCATAAAAAAAAATAAAATCTTTTATTGGGTGTTGTGAGAAATTTTATGTCAATGGAACCATTGGTCTTCCATAGCATTGACCCTTGAGGATACATTATTGATTAGCCTGTGAATGTTTAATCTGTGACACAACTAAACCACTCACCTTTCGGTAGAGCTTCATTTCTTTGTTAATTTTTCTACTACCTTCAACTTCACTGCTCTATACAATTTTCGTTTTGGGTGTCTATTTCATGCTGGAGACCTGATCACGTAGTGATAAGAACTTCATCCGTGACCTCAGACTAATTCTTTGAGTTCAGGTGAGAGGAAATCATACTGAGGTTCTGGTATCACATGGATGGACTTCGAATGAACTTATCAATATCTGCTCAGGCAAATATAGTACACGGCATATGCTTATTAGACTTTGATGAATCCCAATATAGTATTGCTTATACTACGTTGTACTGCTTTAACTAACCATGATAATAGATAAAAATCATTCACGTACCGAGTTTTAGTTGATTAGAATATATGTGGTTAGTAGTATATTTATAATACGTACTCACTCATTAACTGATCTGTGCTGCTATTTTCATTTGTACCTTAAGGAACTATTTGCTTTCTTTTATACCAGGATTTGGATGTGATACTGGATCAGTCATTAACATCCTTGCTCATCGTGATGCAACTCAACGTGCTCTCATTCAACAGGAATACAGAGTTATATATTCCGAAGAGCTTAATAATCGCTTATCCAAAGAGCTTAGTGGTGACACCAAGGTATTGGCGTAGAGTTTAACTTTTATACGCTGATAGTATTAAAAAAATTACACTGACATGTCACTTAAAAGGTTACTACAGGTAATCGTCCGTAATAGTGGGATTATTAACCTGGAAAATACTGAGTATTTCCTGCTACAACATGTTAAAATACGGTGATAGTGTAAAAATTCTTTACACTGACATTTCTCTGTCAAGTTGTCTTGTGTTTTATTTACTGTATCATTTGGAATAATGATTTCAGAGAGCATTCTTGCTATGGATGCATGATCCAGCGGGAAGGGATGCCACTATTGTCAGACAGGCTTTGAGTGGCGTTGTTGTTGATCTCAGAGCTGCTACTGAAGTAATATGCTCTCGGACTCCTTCCCAGATACAATACTTCAAACAAATCTATTATACCATGTATGGTGTCTACCTTGAGAAAGATATTGAATCACGGGCATCTGATGATCACAAAAAGGTATACTGGATTTTCCTTTGCATTTGCAGATGCACAAGATAATTGTCGCTCTAAGTTCTTCTTTATTCCTTGATAAACAATGACGAACACATGAAAGAGAGAACGATTTTGGGGCATCTAAAAGTAGACAACTTTGTTTGGTAACAACCAGTGGCGGAGGGAGGGCTTTTGCTAAGGGGGTTCAAAAAAGGATTAAGTTAAAAAATTTAATGAGATTGTAGCTAGTGGGAATTGAACTAATGACCTCATAATGGTTTTGAACTCCCTTGACCACTAAGCCATGCTTTTGGACCGTGTTAAGGGGATTCAAAACATAATATATACAGGTAAATATCAGATTTTGCCTTATATACACGGTGTAATTTTTCGGCGAAGGGGGTTCGGGTGAACACCCTTGTGCCCCCCTAAATCCGCCACTGGTAACAACTTTGGAGTTGATGAATAAAAGAAAAAATTAATGAGAAATTTAAATTTGCTATTCTACAATTACAAGCTGTTGAATTCTGAAGCATGTATATGATTTTGTATGAGCAATAAAAGTTTTTGAGAGGGCACTATCCTAGAGATCAGAGGATGCTTAACTGACTCATGTAATTATATTTGATGCCCATCAGTAATGGTGAATCCATTATTTTTATAGGATATAAAAAGGCAAGAATGACAAACCGAGTTTCAAACCAGCAACCTAAAGCATTTTTGAGTCACCTTCTCACCGCACTAGAAGCTTTACTTATTGTGAGTTTAATGAATCTGAGTTTATCTCTCAGATTCACCCATGCATTCTCGGATGAAGCTCAGCTGTGACTATGCTTGAGAGAAGAAGATGAATGCAGAGAATGGAAAAATGAAATTCTGTATTTCCACACAATGTAATTACAAATATATATACTATAACTTAACTCTAGTTCTAACAACCTAACCATGGTCAGTTGGGTCCCACCACTAACTACTTTTAACTAACTAAAACTAGCTTTAACTATTTTAACCACCTAGCTGAACTACTTATTCTTCACACTCCCCCTCAAGCTGGGGGGTGCAAGATATTGAGCACTCCAAGCTTGCCTAAAAGAAAAGTATGTTGCGGATGGCCAAGCCCCTTGGTTAACAAATCAGCATGTTGATCCTTAGTCCCCACAAAGAGAGGCATGATCGCACCTTGTTTAATCTTGTCACGCACAAAATGACAATCGATCTCTATGTGTTTAGTACGTTCGTGAAAGATAGGATTGACTGCTATTTGCAAGGCAGCCTTGCTGTCACAATAGACATTCACCGGTTGTTTGTCACACCAAGCTCAGCAAACAGTCCCAACAACCATACAATTTCTGTTGTTACTGCTGCTAAACTTCGATACTCTACTTCTGCAGAGCTTCTTGACACCGTATGCTGCTTTTTTGATTTCCAAGAGATGAGTGAATCATCAAATTTGATCAAATAGCCAGTAACAGATCTGCGTGTGTTTGGATAACTTGCCCAATCAGCATCACGGAAGCAAGTCAAGCTATCTTCATTCGACCTGCTTAGAAATATTCCCATCCCTGGCTCTTGTTTAATGTATCTGACAACTCTCACAGCTGCATCCCAATGAAACTTTTTGGGCTCTTGCATGAAATGACTAAGAGTTTGCACTGCAAACACAATATCTGGCCTGGTAATTGTAAGTTAAATCAGCCTATCAATCAGTCGTTGATGTTCACTTGCATCAGGTAGTACTTCATCACCTGTAACCCCAGTGTGTCTGTCAAATTCAGCTGAAGTGAACTTTTGATTGCGGTCAATTGGAGTGAATACATGCTTATCTAAGCCTAAATCAGAGATCAGTTGAAGACAGTACTTTCTTTGATTTAAAAGAATTCCACTTTTGGACCTTAACACTTCAATTCCCGGAAAGTATTTAAGATCACCTAGATTTTTGACCTTAAACTGTTGATGAAGCACATCCTTAGTCTCATTGATGAATTCTGTGTTGTTTCCAGTTATCAGCAAGTCATCTACATATATCAATACTATCACAAAGTCTTCTCCCTTTTTCTTAGTGAACAAGGAGTAATCATGGAGACTTTGAACATAACCTGCAGCTATTAGGGCCTCACTAAGCTTAATGTTCCATTGCCTCGAAGCTTGTTTCAGACCATATAGTGATTTCAGTAATCTGCAAACCTTTGTCTCCCCCTGTTTCCTGAAACCTTGAGGAAGTTCCATATACACTTCCTCATACAAATCTCCCTGTAAGAAGGCATTATATACATCCATCTGTGTGATATTTTAACCTTTAGAAGCAGCAAGAGCAATAAAAGACCTCACAGTTACCATTTTGGCAACTAGTGAGAAGGTTTCATTGTAATCCAAACCTTCTCTTTGGCTATACCTCTTGGCAACTAATCTGGCTTTAAACCTTTCTACTTCTCCACTGGCTTTGTACTTAATCTTGTATACCCATTTCGACCCAATGGCCTTTTTTCCTCTTGGCAGGTAAACAATACTCCGGGTTTCGTTGTCTTCTAGTGCCTTGATCTCCATTTCCATTGCTTCAATCCATCTTTTGTCCTTTGAAGCCTCAGTGAAGTTCCTTGGCCCAGTCAATGTGGAAATGTTAGTCAGGAAACTCCTGCATTTATCTGTCAACTTTGCATAAGATAAGTAGTTGGACAATGGATATGAGGATCCCTGTCCCTTCTTGGTGGTCACATAATCTTATAACCATAAGGGCTCCTTTAAAGCTCTTTTGGACTTCCTTACTTCATTGTTTTCCAGCTCTACAATTGGTGGGAGAATGACATCATTTGACAATGTAGATTGCTGCTGTATAGGTGTTAATAGCTCTGCAGCATCTGAACTTAATTCAGCAACTCCAGTTTCAGACATGTCTATATTGCTGTCCTCTGCAATTGCTGATAGGTCCTGCTCAGCATGAGCATTTCCTTCTATATTGCTATCCTCTGCAACTGCTGATAGGTTCTGCTCAACCTGAGAATTTCCTTCTACAACCTCTTCATTTCCTCCGGTGTCAACTGTTGTATGTGCATCATGACATCTTGGCTCAGCATACTCCTCTGGGCTATCACTTCCAATTCTCTCAAGCTGCAAATCTGCATTATTGGGACGTTGTATTACAAAAACATTCGCTGTTGTGTGTTCTTCTGCAATGTGAGTTTGGGAAGCAGGTTTGGCAAATGGAAAGATATGCTCCTTGAATACTACATCTCTGCAAACAAAGAAACAGTTAGTAGATAAATCCATTAGCCTATAGCCCTTCTGTGTCTCTCCATATCCCAGAAATATAGCTGTCCTTGCTCTTGGTGAGAATTTATCTTCTTTAATCACATTGGTAGCATAGCAAAGACATCCAAACACCTTGAGATGAACTAAGGAAGGTGGTTTGTTACGTAGAGCTTCATATGGAGACCTGCCATTTAACAGAATAATAGGCAATCTATTTATCACATAGACTGCTGCTTTAACACATTCACCGCAGAATCTTGTAGGGACACTAGCTTGAAACTTCATTGCTCTTGCTATGTCTAGGATATGTCTATGTTCCATCTCCACTACTCCATTTTGCTGTGGAGTGTATACACAGCTGCTCTGGTGAATTATCCCATAAGCATCAAATAATTCTGTCATGTGTTTATTAAAAAATTCTGTCCGATTGTCTGTCCTGATCACTTTTACTCTAGACTGAAATTGTGTTTGCAACATAGAAAGAAACTTCTTAAGTACTACAACAACATCACTCTTCAATTGAAGTAAGTGTATCCAAGTATATCTTGTATTATCATCAACAATAGTCAAAAAGAAGTGTTTCCTATCATGAGTTGGGTACTTATATTGTCCCCAAACATCCAAATGCAAGAGAGAGAGGGGATTCTCACTTGTAGTTGAACTCCTAGGAAACACTAATCTACTTTGCTTAGCAAGAGGGCATACATGGCAGTCATTGTTTATTGCTATATCTACAGCTTTATTATGAAAGAAATCTATATTTTTCATAGTACTAATTGAAGCATGGCCTAATCTTCTGTGCCAAAGTGCTCCATCTTCCTCATTATTCTTTGTGGTTGTCGATGCAAACTGTTTTATTCCCCTGATGAACTTGTCCAAATCTCCTTTGAATCCTTTCTTCAATATGTACAGACCACCCTTCTCTCTACCAATCCCCCTCACCTTGCCATTGTAAAGGTCATGGAACAAGCAGAACTCAGGTTAGAAATTCACTGAGCATGACAATTGTCTAGTTAGCTTAGGAACTGACAAAAGATTGAATTTAAACTCAGGCACAAATAGCACATCATCCAATTCCACTTTTTCAAGAATGACTGCTTTTCCAATATGTGAAACACTAGCCTTTTCTCTTGTGGGTAAGTGAACTTGTTCATTGCTATATGCATTTACTTTGTCTTTGACTTCTAATGCATCTAAATCACCAGCAATATGATGTGTAGCTCTAGAGTCAATTATCCATTCTGTACAAGGAAAGTTTGTCATTAAAGAGGTAGCAATACCTGCCATGTTGGCTTGACATCCAGGAGTTTCTTTGTTCAGCAATGCTTAAGATCTGCCTGTACTGATCTTCAGTGAAGTATGGACCTGCCTTCAGTCCATCACTGCTGCTTTTCCCTTCATCTTCCTGCGTTGGCTTATCATTTTCAGAACCTCCGGTCACTATGTCAGCTGCATATGATCTCTTATTTTTGAAATCATTTGGGTAACCAACAAGCTTGTAACAGTTTTCCTTAGAATGGCCAGGCTTGTTACAGTATTCACACTTCACAAATGGCTTCTTTCCTTTGTATTGTTGTCCTCTATTGGTTTGTATTCCTAGTTGTCCTCTACCTGCTTGCATAGAAATAGGATCTCCTCTATTTCCTACAGTGGAATTGGAATTTTGACTTTCATCTTCAATGATTAGAGCATAAGCTTGATTCAGTGTTGGCTCTGTAGTTTTCATTAGGATCTGTTGTCTTGGCTTGATCATAGGTCTCATTCAGTCCACTCAGAAACTGCACTAACCTTTGCTGCTGAAGGTGGTCAACATATTCCTTCGAATTAGGAATGGGCACTATTGCATGATATTCAGCCCACAGCTCTTTAAGCTTAGTGAAATATGCAGATATAGAATCTGTTCCCTGTGAGATGGTGGCTATCTCTCTGTGCAATTGAAAAATTCTCACCCAATTCACTCTGTCAAACCTTTCTCTCAGATCCTCCCAAACCTAATGCGCATTAGATGCGTACACAATGCCGCTAAGCAAATCCGGAGAAACTATGTTCATGATCCAGGGCAGTAAAATTGCATTACATGTTTCTCAGTCCTCATGTAATTCAGACTTGAATGAGTCCTTCTTGCATATCCCAAGCACAAACCCTAGCTTCCTCTTAGCTTGCAGTGCAATTCGCATTGATTGACGCCACAGTCCATAATTTTCTGATCCTATGAGCTTTACAGGAATCAAATCGAACTAGGAGTATCTGAAGGATGGACGAACAGAGGATGCGTGTGATCAATTTTATCGGCCGCCATTGACAATCGTCAGTCGGAGCTTCGCGAGGAAGACGATGATGTAACTACTGTTAAATTGAATGAAAATTTGCGGAATTGTAGATCTTCACCGCTCTGATACCATGTGAGTTTGATGAATCTGAGTTTATCTCTCAGATTCATCCATGCATTCTCAGATGAAGCTCAGTTGTGACTATGCTTGAGAGAAGAAGATGAACGCAGAGAATGGGAAAATGAAATTCTGTATTTCCACACAATGTAATTATAAATATATATACTCTAACTTAACTCTTGTTCTAACAACCTAACCATGGTCAACTGGGACCCACCACTAACTACTTTTAACTAACTAAAACTAGCTTAACTATTTTAACCACCTAGCTTAAATACTTGTTCTTCACACTTATGTGAATGGGATCTAACAATTTAATATACGTGGAGCAAAATTTCTTTTTACCCCATTCACGAAGTATAACTTTTTGAGAAAGATATTCAATTGAACCCCTTCGGACCATGTAGCTCCGCCTTTGCGGCCTTTAGTTATGGGGCACCTGAAGTCACTGGTGCTGTCAATTAGGAACTGAGGTCCATCCGTGGGATGCTGAACTTCCTTTCATGTAGTATCCGTTATACATTAGAGAAGAATATAGAAAGAGTCAGCTTCTCCAGTTATGTTCTTTCCTTCACCTCTTATTGCTCTAACATATTCAAGATGCATGTATGATCTTATTAGCTGATATTAAGGCTGGGAGGTTCATACCTGATATCTTTTGAAGATGTGAATGCAATCAGTTGCTTATGGTAACACTGGAGAATGCCCTGATAAGTTTTCATGTGCCTTTGCTACTATGATGGTAGTCATTGTTGGTACACTTACATTAGATTAGGTGTTGCCAAGATCCCTTTTAGTCTGGTTAGAGATTTATATGTCGGTGCAGGTTTATGATTTGGTGAATCTCCAACCTTAGGAAATCCTGATTTATATTGTGAGACAGATAATTGAATATTGGACCGGTGCAGTGTTATCAAAGGCGAAAAGCGCAAAAAAACTTTAAGGTTCGTTGGGGCTTTAATCGCAAAGCCAACTAAAGATGGGCTTTAATGATCAAGAATATAAAAAAATTGTAAAAAAAATTACGATAAAGTAAAATATCAATTGTTCGCCTCTTCATGATTACACTTATTGTCAAGGAAAAGTATGCTTTGAGTCTTGATGACGACACTGAAGCGCCCGCTAAGCGAGGTGAAGCGCTCAACATGTTTTGCGCCTTGCTTCAGGGCTTAAGCGCGCCTTTGACAACACTGGACCAGTGGCTTAAAATTTAAATAGAGGGCAACAGGTAATTTGGGATTTAGACGTAGTAGTTGTGTATCTAACTCCTTTTGTTGTCTAGAATTTAAACTAAGTCATCAATCCATAATGCTGAGATTTCTCAAAAGAAGAAATTGATATATTGGTATCTTTTCTTTATATTTATAGTTGCTTCTATCATATGTACGTACAATACGCTACGAAGGACCAGAAGTTGACAGTGTTATGGCAGAATGTGATGCTAAAGCTCTTTATAAAGCTGGGGAGAAGAGATGGGGAACTGATGAGAAGACTTTTATACGCATCTTTTGTGAAAGCAGCAGTGCACATTTGGCTGCTGTTAGTTATGCTTATCAAAGCAAGTATAAGAACAAATTGAAAAAGGTAAATCTCTTATCAGCTTAATTAACCTTTATGATAACTAGTTAACTAATGGATATATACCTGATATTGCAGGCTGTAAAAAGTGAAACCTCAGGGCTCTTTAGATTTGCACTCTTGACTATCTTGCGATGTGCTAAGAAACCAGCAAGATACTTTGCAAAGGTATTGTCTAATTCTCCAAAGTCCTCATGAAATTCACAAAAGCAAAGGTAGTAGTGCCTATCATGATGTTGATTTTTGTGAATGCATTTTTTGGATTTGTAGTGTTATATTGTGTTTAACTTAGTAAAACCAGTATCGACTTAATCTTATACATGTTCAAATGTAGAATATATGTTCAAAGCACTACTTTATATAACATAAACTATGTTTACTGTATTCAGCAATTGCACAAGGCTATGAAGGGCTTGGGAACAAATGATGCAACTCTTATTAGAATAATAATAACACGAGCTGAGATTGATATGCAGTATATAAAAGCAGAGTACCGAAAGAAATACAAGAAATGTCTGAATGATGCTGTTTATTCGGAGACTTCTGGCAATTATCGGAACTTCCTACTGGATCTTTTGGGGCCAAATTACTAGCGGATATGTCACACGTGAAAATGAGTGTATCATACAGTTTGAGTGAGGCCTTAGCTTTGTGGAGTTCAGTTTTGTTACAAATTCATGTCCTAAGCAGGCAGTGTTGTTTGCAATTTTGGTAAGCCATAGGCCTAGAAGCATTTTCATAATATTGGACTGGGACGGGCTTAATAAAATGGAGCAACCTGTACAATGAGAATTCATATAGCTGATTCCAACTTGTTTGTGATTGGCGTGATTGTTTTTATAGGCTAATAAGCAGCTATGCATTTTCCGTTTGTGTTTAAATGTTGATCCTGCTGGCTCTTGATCTTGAACATCATTCGGAAAACATCTGTATATGTTTTCTTTATTGTAATTTATGTATAAGTTTCCTGGTTTGTGGCTAATGCAACTGTTTCCAAAAGGTGCTTTCTTAAGATGCTTATTAAAGGTGCTTTAATATGATGGTGTAAATTTTGTTCCTTTATATTAAGTGTATCCTTCCGAAGATAACACAGAGAAAGGTACTTTTATGTTCATCTGTATAACAAGGATGTCTTTAACGATGACACTTTGAGTCCAACCCCATTTAACCCACCCGAGGTTGGGTCGGTCGTTGATCGTCAATTTGTTGAACTTAGCCCACCTTGACCCAGTCCATCTCAGCCTATCTAAAGTTGGGCTGATTTTTAGGCCAAATTGATCCATGGGTAACTTTGCTAAAATGTCCTTAAAATAATTCTTTTTTTTGTTATATATGTTATATATGACCATAACAAAAGGAAAAAAATCGTATTTGATAATTACACAATTCATAAGAAAATGATACATATTAATAAAAGCTTGGTAAGAGTTGGGCAGGTTAGGCTATGACGCAAATTTTAGCTCATCTTAACCCTGCCCAAATAACTTTTGGGCAGATCATTGACCCGCCCATTTATTGATTCTGCTCATTCTGACCTGCCTAAAATCAGCCTAACCCCATCTATTTGACATCCCTAGTATGTCTTCAGTGTTCTATTTCTAAGTATATTTCTGTAACAGCCCAGCCCGCTAGTGATATTGTCCGTTCTGGGCCTAGGCCATCACGGCTTTAAAACGTATCACTAGTGTCTAAGGGTTGTTAACTTATATACCCAGCATCCCTCTTGTGTTTTGCCGATGTGGGAGACACCCCATCTTGTGGACTCAGCGTCCTCGCTGATGTTTGCCCTACCGCATGGGATTCGCCTAGCCTCAGCACTAAGATTTGTCCCGCCTAATCGGGATTTACCTAAACTCAGTTGAACTCTGACCTACCATCGGCAAGGCTGACACAAGAGTGGCTCTGATACCATCGTAACAGCCCAGCCCGCTAGTGATATTGTGCACTTTGGGCCTAGGCCCTCACGCGTTAAAACGCATCACTAGGGTCTAAGGCTTGTTAACTTATATACCCAGCATCCCTCTTGTGTTTGCCGATGTGGGACTCTATCTTAAGTCTGGTGGGTATATAAATTAACAAGCCTTAGACCCTAGTGACGCGTTTTAAACCCGTGAGGACCTAGGCCCAGAGCGGACAATATCACTACCAGGTTGGGCTGTTACAGATGATCAGGGGCGGATGCACGTAGGCCCAAGAGATTTCACGTGACACTGCTTCGTCGGAAACTTTAACTAATTTTGTTTATGGTAGATGATATGCAAAAACAGAACAAGATATAATAATGTAAAGTGGCACTGCTTAACAAATCTAGTTCTTAGTCCAATGGTTCAGCGCCTGGTTCTCCTACTGAAGGTGGATTGTTCGATTCTACATGCCTGCATGATTTCACTTATTTGAGTTTATTTTTGTTAATAAAAAAGAGGTTCAGTTAGCACGGATTATAGTATCTAATCAGTAAAACTCCCTTTTCAATGTTTGGGCTTGCTACTACTGTCACCTTCTACCGATTAATTTTGACCCCACTTATGAAATCACCGTCTACGATTAATTGTGACACCGCTTATGAAAAGTTTTACGTACGCCACCGCAGATAATATCAGAGTCATTCTTGTGTTAGCCTTGCCGATGGTGGGCCAGAGTTCAACTGAGTTTAGAAAAATCCCGGTTAGGTGGGGCAAATCTCAATGCTGAGTCTAGGCGAATTCCATACGGTGGGATAAACCTCAGCGAGGACGCGGAGTCCATAAAAGGGGGTGTATGTAACACCCTAGACTTAAGACAGAGTCCCACATCGGCAAAACACAAGTGAGATGCTACGTATATAAGTTAACAAGCCTTAGATCCTAGTGACTCGTTTTAAACCCGTAAGGGCCTAGGCCTAGAGCGGACAAATATCACTAGCGGACTGGTTGTTACATATATATAACACCCCAGACTTAAGACAATGCCCCACATCGGCTTAACACAAGAGGGTTGCTGGGTATATAAGTTAACAAGCCTTAGACCCTAGTGATGCATTTTAAACCCGTGAGGGCCTAGGCATAGAGCTGCCAATATCGCTTGCGGGCTGGGCTGCTACAGATGGTATCAGAGCCACTTTTGTGTCAGCCTTGGCGATGGTGGATCAGAGTTCAACTGAGTTCAGGCAAATACCGGTTAGGCGAGGCAAACCTCAGTGCTGAGTCTAGGCGAATCCGATGCGGTGGGGCAAATCTTAGCGAGGACATTGAGTTGATAAGAGGGGGTGTATGTTACACCCCAAACTTAAGACAGAGTCTCACATCGGCTAAACACAAGAGGGATGCTAGATATATAAATTAACAAGTCTTAGACCCTAGTGACGCATTTTAGGCCCGGGAGCGCGTAAGCCCAGAGTGGACAATATCACTAGCGGGCTAGGCTGTTACATATATGTAGCACCCCAGACTTAAGACATAGTGTCACATCGGCAAAACACAAGAGGGATGTTTGGTATATAAGTTAACAAACCTTAGACTCTAGTGATGCGTTTTAAACTCGTGAGGGCCTAGGACCAGAGCCAACAATATCACTAGCGGGATGGGCTATTACAGATGGTATCAGAGCCATTCTTGTGTCAGCCTTGACGATGGTGGGTCAGAGTTCAACTGTTTTAGGCAAATCCCGATTAGGCGGGGAAACCTCCGTGCTGAGTCTTGGCGAATGTCATACGGCGGGGCAAACCTCAGCGAGGACGCTGAATCCATAAGAGGGGGTGTATGTAACACCCCACACTTAAGACAGAGTGCCACATCGGCTAAAAACAAGAGGGAGGCTGGGTATATAAGTTAACAAGCCTTAAACCCTAGTGACGCGTTTTAAACCCGTGAGGGCCTAGGCCCAAAGTGGGACTATATCACAAGCGGGCTGGGCTGTTACAGATGGTATCAGAGCCACTCCGCGTGCAACCATGAACGGTGGTAGGGCAAACCTCAGCGAGGACGCTGAGTCCCAAGGGGAGGGTGTATGTGACACTTAGGCGAATCCCACATCGATAAAACACAGGAGAGATGCTGGGTATATAAGTAAACCGACTTTAGAGTCTAGTGACGCGTTTTAAACCCGTGAGGGACTAGGCCCAGAGCGGACAATATCACTAGACGGCTGGGCTGCTACAATTTCTTACATGGTATTGTTTCTGCGCCAACAAAATATCATGATTCACAGTTCGATAGCCAAGTTGTCTTCGAGTTTACCTAAGTTTTGACTTGTTTACATAAAACTTATGGAGAATGAGATATATTGATAAACTGCGTACAAATTAATATAGATCACATATTATATAGTTCATCGAGGAAAACCTTAGAAGAAATAGTTATTTCTCTTTAAATAGGAGTAGTTGTTGTGTAAATAGGGAGTTAAACAATCCTATGGGCCTCAAACTCACGGGCCATTATTGTGGTACCGCAGGCTAACCCAATTTACATATTTGTAGAGATATAAGAAAATGACAAAAATGGGTAAAAATTGCACGGGGCGCCCTATCTGGTCGCCCCCATTTAACCTATACCCTTTTTTTTAAAACTTTTAATCTGTACCCAGTTTTTAAACAACTTCAGCCCCTTTCTCCTCCTCCTTCTCCTCCTTCATTTTCTTCTTCTTCTATTAACAACTGAAAGGCACTATGATTAATTCTCTAATACTACCACCATTCTCAAGCAATGGCTTAAAGAAGAAGAACTCATCCTCAAATTTGTCAAATTTGCAGGAAAACTTTTCCACCAGTAGTTAGTCACTGGAGTAAGAAGAATTGCTCCAGCCAATCTGTTACATATTACTCCTGTTTACATTGATCGGAAACCCTTCTTCTTTGTAGGGCAAATAAAGCTAATTTTAATATCACTACAATTTGTTCTAACTAAGAAGACTCTAAAATTAGACTACTTGTTTCTGCAACTGAAAGGAAATGATTGTGCTCGCCTTCGTACGTAACAATCAGCATGGTGCAACTAAGCAAGTTAACAACAATCAAAAACTTCAGCTGAAGTTCGCTAGTTATAAAACAAAAACTTCAGCTCTAGAGCTGAAGTTCGCGAGTTACAAAAATAAAAACTTCAGCTCTAGAGCTGAAGTTCGCGAGTTACAAAACAAAAATTTCAGCTCTAGAGCTGAAGTTTGCCAGTTACAAAAACAAAAACCGCCAGCTACAAACAAAAACTTCAGCTCTAGAGCTGGAGTTCGCCAATTACAAAACAAAAACTTTAGCTCTAAAGTTGAAGTTCGCCAGTTACAAAACAAAAACTTCAGCTCTAGAGCTGAAGTTTGCCAGTTACAAAAACAAAAACTTCAGCAACAAAAACTTCAGCTCTAGAGCTGAAGTTCGCCAGTTACAAACAAAAACTTCAGCTCTAGAGCTGAAGTTCGCTAGTTACAAAACAAAAACTTCACCAGTTACAAAACAAAAACTTCAGCTCTAGAGCTGAACTTCAGGCCCGACTACTAGAATGCTGAAGTTTTGCGTGATTGCCTTTGCTACTTCAGCCCCGTATGCTGAAGTTATGCGAAAAAGCAGGTACGCTTGCAAATTTTTTTTGCAAAGCGGGCATAAGTTAAAACGTGACACAAAAAGCGGGTATAGACGCAAATGCCCTAAAAATGGCCCCTTATGTTTGGGGTTGGTCTAAATAGTACCTTAAATGTACCTTTGAGCAGTTTTAATCCTTTAAGTTTGTCAAAAATAAGCATTTTTATCTGTCGTCAAAATATTCAATAACTTCTAGTTGCTAGATTTATCAAGAATTTTGAAAGAAAAAAACAAGAATTAACGAGATCTCATAGTTAGATCTGTAGTTTTTGTAATCTTTGCTTTTTTGGTCTATTCTTAATGTATGATTTAGTTTTTGGGGGTGTATTTTTTATTTTTATTTTTGGTATATTTCTGGGAGTTTAGTGTAGCTTTTCGTATTGCGGTTTGGGGGTTTTGATGGACTTTCCTAGAGTTTCTATTTATTTATTTTACAGTTTTCGCTAAATCTAGCGACCAGTGTTTGTTAAATATCTGAAGAAAACAAAAAAGATTTGCTTTGACACACTTAAAGTGCCAAAACCGAAAAAGGGATCAAAATTGCTCAAGAGTATTAGAGACTATTTTACACATATTCTCAAACATAAGGGATCGTTTGTTATTTCACTAGAGATGTATATTGGTGCTAAAAGATTGCACTAAATAAAAGGTGAAAACATGTCATAATTTTTTCTTTTTTAAATCTACTTTTTTTTTTGTAAAAAAAAACTAAATTCTACCTTGCGGATCAAAGAATGTTAAATTTGAAGGTGTCTTTGACTTTTGAAGAATTAACGAGCACTTCTACAAAAGGTTTCCCTCTGGCTTTGTTTCGTTATATTTACTTCATCTTCATATAATTACACTACTATTAATTAAAGAGACAAAATTTTGAATTTTGGACTATACTAGCTTATACTAAAAAATCGTGTAGTTTCTAGTAGATATATATATTAATTTAATATAAATTTTTTTGAAGCATTTATATTCGAATTTACACTAAAGATTAGATACTTTACCCTCGTACTCCAAATCTCTCCACTTAAAATAGGGCTGAGAGAATAATTAATTCCTCTTAACTTTTTAAAGGTACATTTACAACTTGTAGCATATACAAGAGAGTGATTTGAAGAAGCTATTTTCTCCATAAACTTGCAAGAAACCTTTAAAAGCGTGCGTAAATTCACTATATTACGTGAAAGTAAAATTAGAATAAGGTGCTTTAAGAGGGCGTTTGGACATAAGAATTGTAAAATTTCCAAAAAAAAAAGTGAAAAAATTTCAAATGAAAATGGTATTTAAAAATCAGAGTTGTGTTTGGACATGAATATAATTTTGGGTTGTTTTTAAAGTTTCTTGAGTGATCTGAGTGAAAATTTTGAAAAATAACTTTTTGGAGTTTTTCAAAATTTCGAAAAATTTCAAAGTTCATCTTCAAGTGAAAATTGAATATTCTATGATCAAATAATGATTTCGAAAAAAGTAAAAAAAATTCCAAAAAAAAAAAATTGTATGTCCAAGCGGGCTATAGACTTCATATAAATAAAAGTTGTATCCGCAAAACGCCAGAGAGTATTTCTAACATTCTCATTTGTAGATTTCATATAAATAAAAGTTTCAGTCAAAAAAATTCAAACATGTCTAAAAATAAAACAAAAGGCAAGGATTCTCTTAAAGGCAACTTGTGCACAAAGCATTTCGCATTCACGCAGGGTCTGGAAAAGGGTTGCACCCTAGGCCCTATTGTCAGGAGTGTAATGTAACCTACCCTAATGCAAGCATTAATTAGTGCCTGCTTCCACGCCTCGAACCTATAACCTATAGGTCACACGAATACAACTTGTTGATATGAGACTCCTCTTAAAAAAAAACAAGGCTTTCTGGTTCAAAACAATTCAAACTCGATCCAATAATTCCATTCACAGTTGGGCAATGGAACTATCTGTCAAAGGCAGATAATGCTAGAAATGAACAATTTTTTTATTTTTTTATTTTCTGAAGTATTTGGGACAAAGGAGATATGGGTATGATTCAATGATGTTTCCACTAAAAGAATAATAAGAAAAAGACAAAAGACAACCGAAAGAAACTGTTACCTAATTTAATAAAGCAAGAAAATGAGACTTGTCTGGTTCAGAAATCAGAAGTAGTTCAAATAATGGGAAATGATGCTACGACTGAACATGATTTGTCCACATAGAGTTTATATCCACCATATTAATTCTTCAGCTTTTTATGAACCATTCATTAAAAAAATAAATTTAGTGGGTTCATCCTTGTTCTACCTGTTTCCTCCACTTTGTTAATTCAAAATATCGATAGAAATAGGAATAACTTAACAACTCCTTCTAGTCTATTTTGATTGACTAGAAAAGTTTCTTTCTGAGTGGAGTGATCACTCTATAAATTGTGATAAAAATAGAATTGTAAATTTTCTCATCTCCAATTGAGTCACTTGTTTGTTAACCTACCGCTAAACAAGATAAAATTCTTGAAAAGAGTTTTACAACTAACATTAATTTAATAAGATTCTAAAACAATGAAATATATGTGAGTGACACATCATAATATATAGTTCAGACTTCAGATTTAGCAAAAAAAATTGGATAGGATAGGACTAAGGGCACATGGTTTTATCTCACTTATAGTTCTTGTCTTTGGGACCACCATTATCTTGCCATGTCATTATATCATAGACATAAAGAGAATACTTTCAGCAAACTTTTACATAGATAATGTATTTAATTTGAAATCAAAGAGACTATGGAAGACTTACTTTGTTTCTTTGTAATTAACAAAAAATTATGTTATTTTATGGTAAAATACCTTAAAACCTCCCTAAACTTGGCACGCATTATTGTTTACATCCTTGAACTATCTATGGCCTTAATTACTCCGCTATACTTGGTTATTCGATAGTTGTTACCTCCTTGGACGATCTCATCCCAGGAAAGTGGCATGCACTCGCCTGCCACCTGGATTTTCTGTCTATGTGGCATTTTTTTGAAAAATAAAATATATTATTACATTTTTAAGTATGTTACTTTTTTAGATAAATTTTTTCGAATAAAATTCATATAAAACATGGATAGAACTACATTATTTAGGCTAATTTTTTATTTGTCTAAAAATAATAAACTTTTAATTATTCTTTTGAATTTGACCTGAAAATAAAGATTTATACAATTGAAATAAATATTCAAGTATTAAAAAGTTATAAAACATACATTATAGCTCTAACTTATAGTGCTCTAAACATATTTTTTTTTTACAGATTTTACCTGAAAAAGTAAAAATACACAGTTGAAATAAATAGTCATTGCTTCAAAAGAAGAAATAAAAAGCGTGTACAATTGCAAGTTCATTATTTTGGCTATACTTTTTTTATTTGATAAAAATAATGGAGCTATGAACAATTTTTTTATTGGTTTGACTAGAAAATAAAAATACACAATTAAAAAATAGATATTATATATAAAGAAAAAAAACAGGAAATATACACAATTGGTACTCCATTATTTTTGCAATTTTTTTTATTTGGCTAAAATGATGGAGTTCCTACTAAACGTATTACAAATTCGGCTAAAAACAAAAAAAATATGCAGTTGGAACAAATAGACATTATATCTCGGAGAAAATTAAAAATAATAAAAAATAGAGTAAAGTCCACATTGTATGTTAAGGCGAAGCAAGAAGAAATACATAGTTGTAACAAATATATCATTATATATGACTATATGACAACTAAAAATTAAAAAATAACCTCTTTGGAAGCTGATTATTCAATTTTTCCTCACTCCCACGCGCTTAAAAGAGAGTGCACCCACACTCTTTGTCACATCAGCGTCCAGAGGGGTAATAGCTCTCAAAAGATCAAGTTGAGAGGGGTAATAAAAACCACGAATAGTTTAGGGCTATAAGTAATAATCCATGCCAAGTTTAGGTTTTTTTTTTAGGTATTCTGCCTTATTTTATTTACAACTAGAATAAAAAGTTGGGTGTGGTTCGACATTATTTCCTTCAATAATGATACATGTTCTTCATTTACTACTATATATATCTTAATAATTGTGTAAATGTATCAGTGGAGTAACAAAATATTATGTCGAGTAAGAGGCAAACCCGAAAATAAAGAAGATAAAGAACACAAAACTTTAACGTGAAAAACCCTCCAAATCGAAGGTAAAAACCAGGATCACATAGATCAAAAATTCTCCACTATAATAATAAGAGGTTACAAAAGTTCTCCAAATTGGCTACACAACAAGTTCCAAACACGGAGCAACAAGAGCAGTGACAAATCAATTGAAGAAAGAGGAGAAGTCATAAAACTGGAGCTACTGTTCGGGGCTCGAAATCAGATGCTACAGGCCCTTAATCCAATCTCCACCTTTTAAATCAAATATCAAGATGTTACGAACACTCAGTTAAAATATCAGCCCGATCCAAGGGTTAACGAATCGGAAAATGCGATTTGAAAGTTGGCTTGTCGGAATAAAAATCTGCAGCAAAACAAATACTTTTCTTCTCTCTCGATGAAAGCTCTCTCAAAAACCACTCTTATGTGCTTAAGTCTTTCAAAGACTTGTACCAATAAGCATAGAACAATTCTCCAAGGTTGTCCTATTTATAGATAATGAGTTGTGCTTTCTCTTAAAGCCAAAACCAACTCAAAATAGGAATAAAAATCGAATCTAATTTCGAATAGGAATCGAAACCAAAAGAGAATAGGATTAAGTCATTGGGCCTTTGGCTGGACAACATAGGCACGGGCCCAACAAACTCCTCCTCTAGCCAAAGGGCCAAATATGTCTTCAAGTAGTGGAATTATTGGCAGGCTTCATGCCTGTCAATTTTCTGCAAAATTCATGTTTATCTGCACCAGTCACGATCCCAGTTCGCCCTCCGTGAACATGTCGTGATGGCACCTAGTCCCTACGACTAGGTAAGCCTAACAAATGCGGAAATATCATAAATTGCGGAAACAAATAATTAAACTAAACAAACTAGAAGGGTAACTGTATATAAATGTCGCTCGGCATATACTACCCAATAATGCTGAAGTCTACAATATCATCCCAAAACCCGGAAACTCACGGGAACACAAGCTAACATCTCTAACTCCGGAATGTCTAAAGCAAAAGTACGAAAGGAAAAGCTAACTGCTAAAGCTAGAATAAGATAGAGACTCCTGGTCTGCAGACGTGGTAGATGTACCTCGAAGTCTCTGCTAGATCTCTCCGCCTCGAGAGTGATACGCCTGGGATGAAGTACCTGGATCTGCACATGAAAAACATGCGCAGAAGGGGCATGAGTACACCACAACGGTACTCAGTAAGTGCCAAGCCTAACCTCGGTTGGGTAGTGACGAGGAAGGTCAGGGCCCTACTGAGAATAAGCATAATAATAAATCTTGCAACAACATGAAATTAAACAGAAGTAATGAGTATAGCTATGAAGTAAGACAGGTTATACAAGGCAACAATTAACACTCAGAGAATAAGACAACACAAAGTAAAACAGCTCAATACCAATACCAACAACGAGGATCTCCCAGGATACCGTCCTGTAGTCCATTTCATCAACTGTCCAAGGAGCTCCCGGGATACCGTCCCGCAGTCCATCATATGAGTATATCCGAAGGATCTTCCGGGATACCGTCCCGTAGTCCAACTATCAATGTGCAGGGGGATCTATCGGGAATCTAACCCGCAGTCCCAAAGTAAATGTGCAGGGGGGTCTACCGGGAATCTAACCCGTAGTCCCAAAGTAACAAACAAGGGGGGAGCTACCGGAATCCCACATCCGTAGTCCCAATGTAAATACGCAGTCACAACACGAAGAATATTCAGAAATGAAGCTAAAAAATACAAGGCAACAGGTAATTCTAGCCTAACATGCTTCGCGTAGTGCAAACAAGGCAACTTGAACAAATAGATAATTTAGAACAACTAAGCATGCTTTTCTAGCTAACACAGTCTATAATTGCAAATAAAATAAAGCGGGTAAGAAAGGAACTCAGTCTAAATATTTAAAGTAAAATCGGATTTTTCAACAATTAGCTCAAGTACGCGCTCGTCACCTCACGTACAAGGCATTCAATTACAAAATATCATATCCTAAGGGGAAAGGTCCCCCACACAAGGTTAGACAAGCCACTTACCTCGAACCGGCTCCAAAATCAACTCGAAATCACACTTTTGCCACGAGTATCCAACTCCAAATGGCCCAAATCTATTCAATTCAATTACATAAACATCTCAAGCAACTGATTCTACTATTTAATTCAAAGCTAAGACGCGAAATTAGGTAAAATGACCAAAATGCCCCTCAGGCCAACGTCTCGGAACCGGATAATTTTCATATTTTCAGAACCCTCGTACTCTCACGAGTCTAAGAATATAAAAATCTCCCAAATAGGAGGTCAAACACCCACCCAAAACTCAATAGTTTGGTCTATGAAGTTTTTCCCATTTTTCATTCAAAAATCCGAAATTAAGGAGGAATTCGTGATTAGATTAGTGGGTTTTAAGCATAAGGGAGTATAGAATCGTTACCCAGTAGTTGCCCTCGAAAAACCTTCGAAATTTCTCCCAAATCCGAGCTCCCAAGCTTGTGTTTTGATAAAAATGGCTAACCCTCGGTTTTGAAATATTTATAACTGTTCTGACTTTTAATGCATCGCGAACGCGGAGGTAATCTCGCTTTCGTGGAGAAGAAAAATAGAAGTTGCCAAAAATGCCCTTCGCGAACGCGAGGTGGAGAACGCGAACGCGAAGTCCTGGGACCACGAAGCTACGCGAACACGACAGACGGAATGCGAACGCGATGAAGGAAGGCGTGAAGCTTCGCGAACGCGAAGGACTATACACGAATGCGATGAGGAAACTGGTCCTCCTCCAGAATTACTCTACGCGAACGCGTGGAGGAGGACGCGAACGTGTAGAAGAAGGAAGTCAAAGGTATGCGAACGCGAGAGGGAGGCCGCGAACGCAAAGAAGGATTTTTGGTCTGCAACAGCTGATGGAATTTCTGCAATTTTTACAACTCCGAAATGCTCCGTTGAGCATCCGAAACACACCCGAGGCCCCCGGGACCTCAACCAAACCTACGGACATATTCCATAACATCATTCAAAATTGTACCAATCCTTAAACCACCTAAAACAATGCCGGAAACTCGAATTAATCAAGGATTTGAGCCTAAGAACTTCAAATTTCATCAAAACACGATTTCGATCAAAAACCTAACCAAAACACGTCCGAATGACCTGAAATTTGGCACACACATCCCAAACGACATGACGGAGCTACTGCAGCTTTCGGAATTCCATTCCGGCCCTCGGATCAAAAACTCACTATCGGACCGGAAACTTCAAAATTTGAACTTTCGGCATTTCAAGCCTAAATTAGCTACGAACCTCCAAAACACGTTCCGAACATGCTCCCAACCCCGAAATCACCTAACGAAGCTAACAGAACCATCAGATTTCCGTTCCGAGGCCTTCTTCATACTGTTTTGACTATGGACCATTTTCCAACACTTAAGCTCTCATTTAGGGACTAAGTGTCCCAGAACTCTTCGAAACTCAAAACCGAACGTCCCGGAAAATCAAAATGGCAGAAATAAACTTGAGGAAAGCAGTTAATAGGGGATCGGGGCGTTAATTCTTAAGACGACCGGCCGGTTCGTCACATCCTCCTATACTTAAACATTCGTTAGTCCTCGGACGAGCATAAAGACATACCTGAAGTAGTGAAAAGATGAGGGTAACTGTTGCGCATATCCTGCTCGGTCTCCCAGGTCGCCTCCTCGGCCGGCTGACCCCGCCACTGAACCTTTACTGAAGCAATGTTCTTTGACCTCAACTTTCTGATCTGCCTGTCCAATATAGCCACTGGCTCCTCAACATAGGATAGATCCTTGTCCAACTGGACTGAACTGAAATCCAACACATGCGACGGGTCACCGTGGTACCTCCGGAGCATCGAAACATGAAATACCGGATGAACCCCGGCCAAACTGGGAGGTAAGGCAAGCTCATAAGCAACCTCCCCAACTCGTCTCAAAATCTCAAAAGAGCCAATAAACCTCGGACTCAACTTTCCTTTCTTCCCAAACCTCATGACGCCTTTCATAGGCGAAACCCGAAGCAGAACCCACTCACCAACCATATATGACACATCACGAACCTTCCTGTCCGCGTAGCTCTTCTGTCTGGATTGGGCTGTACGGAGTCTATCCTGAATCATCTTAACCTTCTCCATTGCGTCCTGAACCAACTCTGTGCCCAATAGCCTGGCCTCACCCGGCTCAAACCAACCCACCGGAGATCTACACCTCCTACCATATAAAGCCTCATACGACGCCATCTGAATGCTGGACTGATAACTGTTGTTGTAAGCAAACTCCGCCAATGGCAAGAACTGATCCCAAGACCCTCCAAAATCAATCACACAGGCACGGAGCATATCCTCAAGAATCTGAATAGTGCGCTCGGACTGTCCATCCGTTTGGGGGTGAAATGCTGTGCTCAACTCCACCCGAGTACCTAGGTCCTGCTGCACGGCTCTCCAGAACCGCGATGTAAACTGAGTACCTCTGTCTGAAATAATAGAAACTAGAATACCATGCAGACGGATGATCTTCCGGATATAAATCTCCGCCAACCGCTCCGATGAATAAGTGGTACACACAGGAATGAAATGAGCGGACTTGGTTAGCCGATCCACAATAACCCAAATGGCATCAAACTTTTTCAAGGTCCGTGGGAGTCCCGATACAAAGTCCATGGTGATGCGCTCCCATTTCCACTCCGGAATCTATCTGCTGAAGCAACCCACCCGGTCGCTGGTGTTCATACTTCACCTGCTGGCAGTTGAGGCATCTAGACACATACCCAACTATATCTTTCTTCATCCGCCTCCACCAATAGTGTTGCCTCAAGTCCCGGTACATCTTCGCGGCGCCCAGATGGATGGAATAGCGCGAGCTATGGGCCTCTGCTAAAATCAACTCTCGAAGCTCATCGACATTGGGCACACAAATTCGGCCCTGCATCCTCAATACCCCGTCATCTCCGATGGTCACATCTCTGGCATCACCACGCTGAACCCTGTCCTTTAGGACAAGAAAATGAGGGTCATCATACTGCCGCTCCCTGATACGATCAAATAAAGAAGACCGGGAAACCATACAAGCTAGAACCCGACTGGGCTCCGAGAGGTCCAATCTCACAAACTGGCTGGCTAAGGCCTGAACATCCATCGCTATAGGCCTCTCTGAAACTGGTAAATATGCCAAATTCCCCAAACTCTCCGCCCGATGACTCAAGGCATCCGCCACTACATTGGCCTTGCCCGGGTGATACAGAATAGTAATATCATAGTCCTTCAACAACTCTAACCACCTCCTCTGGCGCAAATTTAGATCCTTTTGCTTGAACAAATGCTGCAAACTCCGTTGGTCAGTATAGATCTCACAAGGCACACTGTACAAATAGTGACGCCAGATCTTCAAGGCATGAACAATAGCAGGTAACTCAAGGTCGTGGACAGAGTAATTCTTCTCATGTATCTTCAACTGTCTGGACGCGTAGGCAATCACCCTACCGTCCTGCATCAACACCGCTCCGAGGCCAACTCTCGAGGCATCACAATAGACAGTATAAGACCCCGAACCGGTAGGCAATATCAAAATTGGGGTTGTAGTCAAAGCTGTCTTGAGCTTCTGAAAGCTCGCCTCACACTCCTCTGTCCACTGAAATGGGGCACCCTTCTGGGTTAATCTAGTCATAGGGGCTGCAATCGAAGAAAACCCCTCCACAAAACGACGGTAGTAGCCCGCCAAACCAAGGAAACTACGAATCTCTGTAGCTGAGGACGGCCTGGGCCAACTCTGCACGGCCTCTATCTTCCTCGGATCCACCCGAATGCCCTCACTCGAAACCACGTGGCCTAAGAATGCCACAGAACTCAACCAAAACTCACATTTTGAGAACTTTGCATATAACTTCTTCTCTCTCAGGGTCTGAAGCACGGTCCTCAGGTGCTGCTCATGATCTTCCCGACTCCGGGAATACACCAGAATATCATCAATAAAAACAATAACAAACGAGTCGAGATATGGCCTGAACACACTGTGCATCAAATGCATGAAAGCTGATGGGGCATTAGTCAGCCCAAATGACATAGCGAGGAACTCGTAATGACCATACCGAGTCCTGAAGGCAGTCTTCGGGATGTCTGGCTCCCGAATCTTCAACTGATGGTAACCTGAGCGCAAGTCAATCTTAGAAAACACCTGTGCACCCTGAAGCTGGTCAAACAGATTATCAATACGAGGCAACGGGTAACGGTTCTTCACTGTAACCTTGTTCAACTGGCGATAATCAATACACATATGCATGGAACCATCCTTTTTCTTCACAAACAAGACGGGAGCACCCCACGGTGAAACACTGGGGCGAATAAAACCCTTATCAAGCAATTCCTGCAACTGATCCTTCAACTCCTTCAACTCAGGAGCAGCCATACGATACGGAGGAATGGAAATGGGCTGAGTGCCCGACAACAGATCAATGCCAAAATCAATGTCTCTATCGGGCGGCATGCTCGGAAGGTCAGCTGGAAACACATCGGGATAATCTCGTACCACTGGGACTGAATCAACAGAAGGGGTATCAGCACTGACATCTCTCACATAAGCTAAATACGCGGCACACCCCTTCTCAACCATACGCTGAGCTTTAAGGAAAGAGATAACTCTACTGGGAGTGTGATCTAAGGTACCACTCCACTCAACACGCGGAATACCTGGCATAGCCAGCGTCACGGTCTTGCCGTGACAATCAAGAATAGCAAAATGGGGCGACAACCAGTCCATGCCCAAGATAATATCAAAATTAACCATACCGAGTAGCAATAAATCCTCTCTGGTCTCAAAACCACGAATAGTAACCAGACATGACCGATAAACGCGATCCACAACAAGAGAATCCCCCACAGGAGTAGAAACATAAACAGGGGCACTCAAAGAATCCCGAGGCATACCCAAATGCGGAGCAAAGTAAGAAGACACATAAGAATAAGTAGAGCCCGGATCGAATAGAACCGATGCCTCTCTGTGACAAACCAATATAATACCTGTAATGACAGAGTCAGAGGCAACAACCTCGGTACGAGCAGGAATAGCATAATATATGGCCTGGCCTCTCTCTCGCGAGCGACCTCTACCTCCTCGACCTCCGCCCCTAGCCGGCTAGGCAGATGGGGTGGCTGCTGGAGCTGTGACCATGGCTTGAGAACTCTGAGGAGCACGCTGTGTCTGAGCAGTCTGTGAAGACGCACCCCTACCAAGTCTGGGGCAGTCCCTAATCATGTGGCATGTGTCACCACACTCGAAACAAGCTTTGGGAGGACGTGGCAGCTGTGATTGGCTCGGGCTAGGTCTGCTGGACTGACCACCGGAAGCACCCCGTGCAGGAGGCGTACTAGAGACTGGAGGTGCATAATAAGGCTCCTGAGGCCTAGGTAGAGCTGGAATACCACTGGCTGCTGGAAGAGCCGAATGAACGGGGCGACCCATATGACCCCTACCATGATGACCTGCAGCTGGGGCACGGGCACCAGAAAAATGGCCTGACTCTCGAGACCTCTTGGCCTCCCTCTCCTCCCTGTCCCTAGCATGCATACCCTCAATCCTCCTAGCAATGCTCACCGCCTGCTGATAAGACACATCCGTCTCTAACTCCCGAGCCATGCTAGATCTGATGCTGGGAATAAGCCCCTCAATGAACTGGCGAACCTTCTCGCGGACTGAAGAAACCAAAGCTGGGGCATGTCTAGCCAAGTCAATGTAGCAGACAGCATACTCCGAGACAGTCATAGCACCCTGGCGCAAACGCTCAAACTCCATGCGCTAAGCATCCCTAAGACTTTGGGGAACATACTCCCTCGTGAACATGTCTGAAAACTGAGCCCAAGTCAGGGTAGCTGCCTCGTCCGGACTGTCTAACTCATAAGCACGCCACCACTGATAGGTGGCTCCTCGAAGCTGAAAAGTAGTGAAGGAAACCCCGCTCGATCCTGATATGCCCATAATGCGGAGAATACGGTAGCACTCCTCCAGAAATCCCAAGGCATCCTCTGATGTTAACCCACTGAATACCGGAGGATTATATTTTTTGAACCTCTCAAGTCTCCGCTGCTCATCCTCTGAAGCCACTGCCCTATCCTCGGGCTGAACTGGTACTGCAGGCGGCGCAGGTATAACCTCTGGGGCCTGCTCAACATGCACTCGCTGCTCAGGAGTGCGGGCGGCGGGAGTCTGTACTCCTCCCCCGGCCTGGGATGTGGCTGCAGCAAGGGCAAGCAACCCTGCCTGAGCCAGAGTGGTGTACATACTCATGAACTGTGCCAAAGTCTCCTGGAGTGCTGGAGTAGTAGTGGCAGACGTATCGGGTGTCTGGACTCCGGCTGGTACTGCTGGTGGTACCTCGGCGGCAGCTCGCGCGGGTGCTCTGGCTGCACCGCGAGCGCGTCCTCGGCCTCTACCCCGGCCCCGGCCCCGGCCTCTAACGGCGGTAGTAGGGGACGCGGGCGCCTGGTCGTCTCGAGTAGCACGTGTCCTCACCATCTGTGAGAGAGTAGAAAGACAGAAGTTTAGTTATGATATCAAAAACCTCGCACGATAAGGAAATCAAATGAAGTGGAATTTTTTCCTAACAGTTACATAGCCTCTCGTAGATAAGTACAGACGTCTCCGTACCGATCAGCGAGACTCTAATAAACCGGCCTGTGTTCCGTGACTCCTATGAACCTAGAGCTCTGATACCAACTTGTCACGACCCCAGTTCGCCCTCCGTGAACATGTCGTGATAGCACCTAGTCCTACGACTAGGTAAGCCTAACAAATGCGGAAATAACATAAATTACCGAAACAAATAATTAAACTAAACAAACTACAAGGGTAACTGTATATAAATGCCGCTCGGCATATACAACCCAATAATTCTGAAGTCTAAAATATCATCCCAAAACCCGGAAACTCACGGGAACACAAGCTAACGGAAAGTAATACACGGCTCTAACTCCAGAATGTCTAAAGCAAAAGTACGAAAGGAAAAGCTAATTGCTAAAGCTAGAATAAGATAGAGACTCCTGGTCTGCGGACGCGACAGATGTACCTCGAAGTCTCTACTAGATCTCTCCGCCTCGAGAGTGATACGCCTGGGATGAAGTACCTGGATCTGCACATGAAAAACATGCGTAGAAGGGGCATGAGTACACCACAACGGTACTCAATAAGTGCCAAGCCTAACCTCGGTTGGGTAGTGACGAGGAAGGTCAGGGCCCTACTGAGAATAAGCATAATAATAAATCTTGCAACAACATGAAATTAAACGGAAGTAATGAGTACATCTATGAAGTAAGACAGATTATACAAGGCAACAATTAACACTCAGGGAATAAGATAACACAGAGTAAAACAGCTCAATACCAATACCAACAACGAGGATCTCCCAGGATACCTTCCTGTCGTCCATTTCATCAACTGTCCAAGGAGCTCCCGGGATACCGTCCCGTAGTCCATCATATGAGTATATCTGAAGGATCTTCCGGGATACCGTCCCGTAGTCCAACTATCAATGTGGGGGGTCTATCGAGAATCTAACCCGCAGTCCCAAAGTAAATGTGCAGGGGATCTACAGGGAATCTAACCCGTAGTCCCAAAGTAAACAAACAAGGGGGGAAGCTACCGGAATCCCACATCCGTAGTCCCAATGTAAATACGCAGTCACAGCACGAAGAATATTCAAAAATGAAGCTCAAAAATACAAGGCAACAGGTAGTTCTAGCCTAACATGCTTCGCGTAGTGCAAACAAGGCAACTTGAACAAATAGACAATTTAGAACAATTAAGCATGCTTTTCTAGCTAACACAGTCTATAAT
Organism: Nicotiana attenuata; assembly: GCF_001879085.1. NCBI lineage: Eukaryota > Viridiplantae > Streptophyta > Magnoliopsida > Solanales > Solanaceae > Nicotiana > Nicotiana attenuata. Next base: position 79,353 of record NW_017673636.1, read on the forward strand.
TGCAAATAAAATAAAGCGGGTAAGAAAGGAACTCAGTCTAAATATTTAAAGTAAAACCGAATTATTCAACAATTAGCTCAAGTACTTGCTCGTCACCTCACGTACAAGGCATTCAATTACCAAATATCATATCCTAAGGGAAAAGGTCCCCCACACAAGGTTAGACAAGCCACTTACCTCGAACCGGCTCCAAAATCAACTCGAAATCACACTTTTGCGACGAGTATACGACTCCAAATGGACCAAATCTATTCAATTCAATTACATATCTTAAATAACATCTCAAGCAACTGATTCTACTATTTAATTCAAAGCTAAGACGCGAAATTAGGTGAAATGACCAAAATACCCCTCAGGCCAACGTCTCGGAACCGGATAATTTTCACATTTTCAGAACCCTCGTACTCTCACGAGTCTAAGCATATAAAAATCTTCCAAATCGGAGGTCAAACACCCACCCAAAACTCAATAGTTTGGTCTATAAAGTTTTCCCCATTTTTCATTCAAAAGTCCGAAATTAAGGAGAAATTCATGATTAGATTAGTGGATTTTAAGCATAAGGGAGTAGAGAATCGTTACCCAGTAGTTGCCCTCAAAAAACCTTCGAAATTTCTCCCAAATCCGAGCTCCCAAGCTTGTGTTTTGATAAAAATGGCTAACCCTCGATTTTGAAATGTTTATAACTGTTCAGACTTTTAATGCACCGCGAACGCGGAGGTGATATCGCGTTCGCGGAGAAGAAAAATAGAAGTTGCCAAAAATGCCCTTCGCGATCGCGAGGTGGAGAACGCGAACGCGAAGGCCTGGGACCACGAAGCTACGCGAACGCGACAGACGGAATGCGAACGCGATGAAGGATGGCGTGAAGCTTCGCGAACGCGATGAGGAAACTGGTCCTCCTCCAGAATTACTCTACGCGAACGCGTGGAGGAGGACGCGAACGCATAGAAGAAGGAAGTCAAAGGTACGCGAACGCGAGAGGGAAGCCGCGAACGCGAAGAAGGATTTTTGGTCTGCAACAGCTGAAGGAATTTCTGCAATTTTTACAACTCCGAAATGCTCCGTTGAGCATCCGAAACACACCCGAGGCTCTCGGGACCTCAACCAAACCTACAGACATATTCCATAACATCATTCAAACTCTTACCAATCCTTAAACCACCTAAAACAACGCCGGAAACCTGAATTAATCAAGGATTTGAGCCTAAGAGCTTCAATTTTCATCAAAACATGCTTTCGATCAAAAACCTAATCCGAAACACGTCCCAATGACCTGAAATTTGGCACACACATCCCAAACGACATGAGGGAGCTACTGCAGCTTCCGGAATTCCATTCCGACCCTCGGATCAAAAATTCACTATCGAACCGGAAACTTCAAAATTCGAACTTTCGGCATTTCAAGCCTAAATTAGCTACGAACCTCCAAAACACGTTACGAACACGCTCCCAACCCCGAAATCACCTAACAAAGCTAACGGAACCATCGAATTTCCGNCCACTCTTATGTGCTTAAGTCTTTCAAAGACTTGTATCAATGAGCATAGAATAATTCTCCAAGGTTGTCCTATTTATAGATCATGAGTGGTGCTTTCTCTTAAAGCCAAAACTCACTCAAAATAGGAATAAACACCGAATCCAATTTCGAATAGGAATGGAAACCAAAAGAGAATAGGATTAGGCCATTGGGCATTTGGCTGGACAACATGGGCATGTGCCCAACAAACTCCCCCTCCAGCCAAGGGGCCAAATGTGTCTTCAAGTAGAGGAACTATTGACAGGCTTCATGTCTGCCAATTTTATGCAAAAATCATGTTTACAACCACAACCTTTGTCAGCATATCCAAAGGATTTTCATCAGTGTTATTTTTCTAACCTCAAATAATTTCTCTTCCACGGCCATTCTTATCCAATGATACTTTCTATTTATATTTTTGGTCTTAGAATGAAAAATGGAGTGCTTGGTGAGACAGATAGCACTCTGATTATCACAAAATAAGATGTACCTTGGCTGCTCAAAGCCAATATCATTAATAAAGTCCTTTATCCATAATAGTTCTTTGGCACCTTCTGTGACAGTAATATATTCGGCTTCTGTGGCAGATAGAACTATGCATTTCTGTAGTCTAGATTGCCAAGAAATAACCCCCCCCCCTCCCGCAAAAGTGATCAAATAACCGAAGTGGATCTTGAACTATCAAGATTGCCTCCTAAATCAAAGGATGTGTAACAAACAAGTTCAGGCTTGCCACTGCCAAAGCACAGCTTCAAATCTGCAATACCTTTCAAATACCTTAATATCCATTTTACTGCATCCCAATGTTCTTTTCCAGGGTTAGAAAGGGATCTACTAATAGTACCAACGGCATGTGCAACATCTGGTCTAGTACAAACCATAGCATACATCAAGCTACCAACGACAGAAGAGTAAGGAATACGAGACATCTCCTCTTTTTTTTCATCAATAGATGGACTCTGACTAATACTCAATTTGAAGTATTTAGCAAGAGGAGTACTAACCACTTTTGCATCTGTCATATTGAACATCTTGAGTTCCTTCTCAATGTATTGCTTTTTGGACAAAAATAACTCCTTTCTATCTCTGTGTCGGTGGATTTGAGTGCCCAAGATTTTATTTGTTGGCCCCAAGTCCTTCATCGCAAACGATTTGCTCAACTACTTCTTAAGGACCAATTCTGGATTTATTCTTGCCAACAATAAGCATATCATCCACGTAAAACAATAAGATAATAAAATCATCATTAGAGAACTTCTGGAAGAATACACAGTGGTCTGAAGAAGTTTTCTTGTACCCTTATTTTTCTATGACAGATTCAAACTTCAAATACCATTGCCTTGGAGCTTGTTTTAATCCATACAAGCTCTTTTTCAATTTGCAGACATAGTTTTCTTTTCCCTCAGTTACAAAACCCTCAGGTTACTTCATATAAATCTCCTCATCTAGATCGTCATGAAGAAAAGCAGTCTTGACATCCATCTGCTCAACCTCTAAATCTAGACTTGCGGCTAAGCCCAGAACCACACGAATAGAAGACATCTTCACAACAGGGGAGAAAATTTCATCAAAAAACCTTTAACAACTAACCTCGCCTTGTACCTAGGCGCAGAGTATGATTATCTTACTTTAATCTGGATATCCATTTGTTTGATAAAGCTTTCTTACCTTTCGGCATTTTCACTAACTCATATGTGCTATTCCCATGGAGTGACTTCATCTCATCTTCCATGGCTTCTGTCCACTGATTTTTGAGAGTATCTTGCATGGCTTCATCATAATTCTTAGGTTCTCCCATGTCAGTCAAAAATACATACTCATCAAGAGGATAACGCATAAATTTTTGCTTCTTCCTTGTAGATTTTCTAAGAGAGGTTTCAGGTGCATTCAATAGTTATCTGAGCAGGAATTGGTTGTTGATCAACTACAACCTCATCAACTGGAGCATCTATAACATCTACATCATGATGATCATTTTGATCTTGATCTCTATTTTCATTATTGTCCTAGGTTCCTTCATGTGCAATAGGTGCCTTGGCAATAGAAATTGGATCAATATCAACTAAGCTCTCATTACTCTGAGAATCTATCTTCTCAACTTTGTCAATATTCAATAGTCTGGTCTTCAAAGAATATTGCATCACGACTTCTAATAAGCTTATTGTCAGCGGGATCATAAAAACGATATCCAAACTCATCTTGACCAACAATTGATAAAGATGCACTACTTAGTTTTGACATCAAGTTTCAATCTCTAATCCTTAGGAACATGCATACAAGCTTTACACTCAAAAACTCTCAGGTGATCATAAGCAACATATTTGGCAAACCAAACTCTGTCTGGGACATTACTATCCAAAGCAATAGTAGGAGACAAATTGATAATATAGGCAAAAGTGTTAAGTGCTTCCGCCCAAAATGTATTTGGAAGATTAGCCTCTGAAAGCAAGCATCTAACTCTCTCAACTAGAGTTCTATTTATCCTCTCTGCCAAACCATTCAATTGAGGCATCTTGGGCGGAGTTTTCTGATGACGAATTCCTTGTTCCTTGCTAAAGTTATCAAAGAGACCATAATATTCACCGCCATTGTCAGTACGAATATATTTTAATTCTTCCCCGTCTGTATCTCAGCTAAGGCCTGAAATTCCTTAACACGCAAAGTGTTTGATCTTTGGATTTTAAAGGATACACCCAGAGCTTGTGAGAATGATCATCAATGAAGGTCACAAAGTAAAGTACACCACCTTTTGACTTTACTTTAAAAGGACCACACAAATTAGAGTGTACTAACTCCAATAATTCAGGATTTCTTGAAGGAGGATGGCTATGAAAGGAAACCCTTTTCGGTTTGCTAGCTAAACAATGGATACACCTTTTCAGCTTTGCTTGTTTAACTCCAGAAAACAAACTTTTCTTAGCCAAACACGTAACCCCTCTCTTGCTCATATGACTCAATTTTCTGTGCCACAATTCTGATAAAGTGTCACTTTCCACCAGATTTATGGAGTCATTAAGAATAGAGCCCTGTGTCACATATAATTGAGAAGACTTGACTCCTCGATCCATTACTAATAAACTCTTGGTAAGCTTCCATTGGTCATTAAAGAGGTCATTATGGTAACCTTCATCGTCTAATCTTCCTGTAGAGATCAAATTGAAAGGAAAGTCTGGAGCATGCTTGATATTTTAAAGAACTAACGTTGAACCATTGTTAGTTTTCAGACAAACTGTTCCAACACCAAACACCTTAACTTCACTAGCACTGCCCATCTTTAACACTCTAAAATCAACAGGAGTACAAGATGAGAAAATGTCCTTTCTTGGTCTGACATGTGAGGTAGCTCTAGAATATATTATCCAGTTCGTCTCATGGGATACCAAATTGATGACGTTTTCATCATAAGCAAAAAGAAGGTCATCTCAAACAATAGCAACAACATTGTTCTCGTTATTTTCAACTTTCTTTCCTTCTCTAATGTCTTGTTTCAACTTGTGGCAAAACCTTTTGATATGTCCTTTCTTGCCATAGTAGTTGCATGTAATATTATGGTATTTGGACCTTGACTTACTTCTGCTTTTATCTCTATTCCTCGAACCTCTTGTTCTGTCTCTCCCCCGGTCTTCTGTAACCAAAATATCTTTTTGTGAGGACGAACCCTGAGATTTTCTCCTTACTTCCTCTTTCAACACACCACTCTTGGGATATTCCATGGTTACTGATAGTAGGCTATAATTATGTAGTTTAGCTACCATTTACGCTCCAAATTAGCCGCACTGTATTGATATATGAATGTTAAATGATAAGAAATTGCTCTAATTAAGAACTTTATGCTTTGTAAGAGCAATTCCAGGCTATGAGGATATTAAAGAGTGTTTTGGAGTTAATATGAAGCAATGAAGTCCAATCGGAGGTGAGTGCGCGCAAAAGAAGAAAGAAAATTGAAGGAAGAAATATCCTCCAGGTGCGCGGTCGATCCGCGGCCGCGCACTGGCTGCGCTCGTCAGGCAAAACAATGGGCAATATGCGCGGTCCATCCGCGGTTGATCCACGGCCGCGCACGTCGCTCCAAGGATTCTTATTTCAGGGATAAATTTGTAAGTTTAGAGGTGACTCTCCTTGACCTATATGAAGCCCAGCTCGCCCAAAAAGAGGGTATCTTGGTTTTTGGAAGGATTTTGAAGGAAGAACAGGCAAGAAGCAAGACGGAAGATTCGGCATAGAGTTTTTATCTTTCTTCCTCTTGTTTTTATCATTGATGATGAATTCTATTGTGATGATTGTGAAAACAATTATGCATAGCTAAACTCCTTATCTAGGGTTTTGATGGAACCTATTGGAGGATGATTTTCTTGTTATGTTAATATAGATTTGCCATAGTATTCTCTCTATTTGTTCAACTATATTATGATTGCTGTTGATTGAAGGGCCCTCAATCGACTGTGCCTATTTAGTATGTATTACTCGGGAGAGAGTGCATATTTAGGTAGTTGTTGAACAACACCACTCCTAACGTATATGAAGGATCAATACGAAGGATTTAAAGGTGGGATTAGGGATAACGAAACCTTGGGTGCGATCTAAGTGAGCTATACTTAAAGCTAGCTAGCGTAATTCGGGAGAATATGTCTAGTATATTATTGTAATTACTCGGGAGAGAGTTACGACAGTCAGAGTGCTCATGATCGATAGAGAAGACTTAGGCAAATTTATAGCAAACATAGCGGAAAGGATTCCAACAATAGGGGAAATCATAACCTTAGATCATTCCTATTCTTGTCTACAACCCGTTCGTAGTTAGTTCTTAATTATTGCATTGTCATTACATAATATTTAGTTAGTAAACATTCAATCTGTTACTCAAATATTTCTGAAGATTGAATACGTGAATTTGTGTAAGTCCAATAGCTGTGATTGATAGGTTAATTCCATGTGGGATTCGACTCCGGACTTGTTAACGGAATATATTTGCAGTGACCACTTTGTCCTTTTTATAAGGCATAGTTGGGCTTGATCAGTTACCTTACCTTTGGGAGCTGAATTTTTCAAAGAAACACGAAGAGTTTTCCCAAGAGTCTGGGAGAGTATTAAGAAGCCAAAGTCCTTGTATCTCATCATCAAAATTAACTCCCATTCCAGACAGCTGATCAAGGACACCCTAAAAATCATTTATATGATCAAGGATATAACTGCCCTCCTTGTATTTAAAGATCATCAATTGCTTTAGTAGGAACAACTTATTGTTCCCAGTTTTTGAAGCATAAAGAGTCTCATGCTTTTTCCACAACGATATCGCATGTGTCTCATTCACAATATGATTGCGAACATTATCTTCAACCCATTGTCGTATATATCCACATACTTGCTGGTTTTCGATATCCCAATCTTCATCAGATATACTCTCGGGTTTATGAGCTGCAAAAACGGGTAGAAGCATCTTCTTCACGAACAACAAGTCTTTCATCTTGCTTGTCCAAGCATTATAATAGCTCCCATTTAAACATATCATCTTGCTCATATTCGCCTCAATTCCGTAAAAATCTGGATAAATAACGAAGGCTTTGATACAATTGTTATGTCGAGGAAGAGGCAAACCCAAAAATAAAGAAAATAAAGAACACAAAATACAAGATCCAATCGTGTATTGAGTCTTCTATTTGTCAATCAAACTCGAGCTATTCATCTTTACACTAAGACATTTTTCATTTTTAAACACAAAAGAACATGTATTCCATGTGATATCTAGTTTTAGGTTCTAAAATAATTTAGTGAAGAAATGATTAGGGGGAATCATGAGTTTACGAGAATAGACAATGAATTTTTAAGGGGTCTGTTTGACATAATGGATAAGCAAATAATTTTGGGATAAATTGTCATGCTCATTTTTAGAGTCACTTTACGCGCAACTTCTGAAAGCTGAAATATGTCAAATAATTTGAAATGCATGAAGAAGGATATAACAAAGTATTATGAACTACTCAGTACTCCCTCTGTCTCAAAAAGGATAGTGGGGTTCGTTGTATAAGAGTTACCGCATGTAGTATTATTATTAGAGTTTAAGTTATATACATAAGCATCCGTCATTATTACGTATTTTGTTAATTAATTTGTCTTATTTTTAGATTACAAATTACACATTTTAAGAAGTTTTATACATAAATATTCTTTGAGCGACCTGATAATGTAAGAAACTATTTATGATATACATAACTACAACTCTTATTATATTCCAAATTATTGAGTTCCTTATCATTAAATCTAATGTCTTTTGTCGTTGGCAGAATAGCCTAAATGGCACCTATACTTGTCCCACTTTATCATGCCGGTCCCCAAACTTAACAATTTGCCAATTGAACACTTACACTCCTTCAAACCGTATATAATAAACGCTTATGACACGACGCTGTCATTGCGTGTAACACAATCTCATACATGTAGGATGCCACGTCAAGAAATTAAACCAAGTAGGCTCCACGTCATTTATTATGGCCACATAGGAAAATAAAATTAGTAATGATTATTAATCCCCCAAACCCAAATTTTCCCCTTATTTTACACTAACTCACTTAGGTTTAGTCCCTGATGAAGGCGGCGACTTGGGTCGGCGGCGGGAGTTTGTCTGCTCAGCACCTTGCCTTTCTTGAACATTCTTCTACGCCTCTGCTTACAACACCACCATCTTCTGCAACTTCTCATTTTCTTCAAATTATTCTTCTCTTTTTCGTTTACTCTCTTCATTTTTGCTTCTATAGGAGTTGTGGGCTGGTATAAAAATTCATCTTAATTTCTTCTCTTCCCCCCTGCTCACTCTTGCTGACTTGTTTTGGCTTACTGGGTCACTCAAATTATAACAATTGATTCAGCTTCATCAAGTTTCTTGAAGTTTTAATCACTTTGTTTGAGGAGATTTTTTTTTCAATCCTTGACTCTGCGACAATGGTTCAGATAAAAGAATTGTTCCTTTTTCAAAAGCCATAACCTTATATCCCTCTTAGCTATGGTTCCAGCTCCCCAAAGTGATCTGCATCTGAATGAGAATGACTCACAGGAGATAATATTATATGAAGTCCTCAATGAAGCTAATGCTCTTAACATACCATATTTACCCCAAAGAAACCAACTTCTTCCCAAAAATGTCTGTCGTCCATCACAGACCATAGGAAAGAAGTACAGAGGCGTAAAACGGAGACCATGGGGAAAATAGCTTTGGATATTAAATCAAAATAAGGAGAAAGAGAAAGTTGGGTATGGGGAAGAACAGATTACTTATTTGGATCCACCCTTTGCTTCAGTTATTTGGATCCACCTGTTTGCTTTTTTCTTTTTTTTCTTATTGTATATTTTTTTATTTTAATGATTTTTTCTTTTATTTTAATTATTTCTGGTTCAAAATGCTCATATTCACGCTCATTATCCGCGTGAATTACACTCACTTTGTCCAGCTCAACCATTATTTTGCCACATGCTTGGTCAACGGTCAGAGGGGTTTGAATAATAGGCTTTGATCAAGTTAAAGTGTCTGGATGAAAATAAGTGAAGTTTGGGGACCGGTATGACAAAGTGGGACAAGTATAGGTGCCATTTAGGCTATTCTGCGTTTGTCCTTTGTTCTAAACTTTAGCTGAACATTTATCAAACTCATTTCAGGACGGAAACTTCCTATTTTCTTCTCTCTCACTAAATCTCCTCCACTCTTCCCCACCCCCACCCACACTCATCATATGACCATATAAATCTCTCCATTTTTGTTACAAGTTTAAACACTATTATTCTTCCAAATGGCGTCCATGAAAATGCTTATGTTTATTCTTCAACTCAACTATTTTACTTTCTTCTTCTTGTTACTTCAGGCCTCGGCTGAGCTTCACCGGTTGGAACATCCGGCGAAAACCGACGGCTCCCTTAGTATTTTGGTCGTCGGAGATTGGGGACGGAAAGGAACCTATAACCAAACTGAAGTTGCTCAGCAGGTAATTAACATTAGACTTAATCTTTACAACAAAGGGTTAGTTAATTTGAATTTAATTGCCTTCCATAATTTTCTTGGAATGCAACTTTGAAATTTATAAAAAGGAAAGAGTGTATGTTTGTAAAATAAGTTATACTTCCTCCGTTTTAATTCATGTGAACTCATTTAACTGATTATAAAATTTAAAATTAAGGTCATACTGAGTAGCAAGAAGAAAAGAATGTTTTACCCCCTTTTTCTTAATTTATATGACATACTTTGTTTTAGTACGGAGCTTAAAAAAAAAAAAATAATTCTGAAACTATAGTTTAAATGTGTCATAACAATTATGTGATTATAAGATTTTTAAAATATGCCACATAATATTTGCGTGGCTATAAAAAAATAATTAAATGAGAGAGAAAAATTTGTCAGACAATTGCATATTACGGGAGAAAGACACTCTAAATGGAGGGCAATACTAGATAGGATAAATAGTTATCCATGTTAGCATATAGTCTGAGTTCGAGCTGTGGAACTTAAGTGTTACGAAGCATAGGTTATTTTTGTGAGACCCGACCTAGAGTCCAATGAGCGGGAGGTTGTATATATTTACACTTGGTTAAATAAAATTTTCAGTTTAACCAAAAAACAACTTTTATTAAATATAATAAAAATTTAAATTAAATTATTTTCAAATACCAAATATATTCTTCTTCTTGAACAACAACAACATCCCAGTAAAATTTTATTAGTGGGGTTTGGAGAGAGTAATGTGTACGCAGACCTTATCCTACCCCGAAAGAGTAAAAAGACTATTTCCGAAAGACCCTCGGCTCAAGAACACTTTTTTCTTCTTTGAAATGGCTTAATAAAAAAAGTTTTTTTTTTGTTGCTAATAAGTGAAACCATGGTCAGCCATTTGAAAGAATACAAGTGGTGGAAGTCAAAAGTTATAAGTTTCTTTTAATGCCTTTTTCCCACTTCTCAATTCTCATTGCCTTTGGTCGTAAAGAATGATACCTTGCAGATTCCAAATATGATCCTATAACCTGTGATGGATTTAGATCACAATTTATGGTTCACAGAAACTCAATAACTTTATCCAAATCTTATATTCCCTCCGATTTACTTTAATTAATTTTTATGTATACTAAGGAATCTATTTTTTAGCTCTGTTTTAAAAGGCAGAATTGGGACTCGCCCGGGGCTCGCCCCAGGGCGGAGCACTCGTAAAACGCCCCTGGGCTTATGTGTGAGACTTAGTTCCGTGATACTTACGCCTCGGTCACTGGAAATTTGGGAAAATGCTAGAGAATTTTAAATTGTGAATTATGTTTATACATAAATTCTCTTTCAAATAAAAATCATATTAAATAAAAGGAGTATTTAAGTAAAATATCAAATTATAGTATTGAAATTCTTTCAAGATTTATTACTCCTTAATAGATACATATAAGATTTCATATCGAATTCATTACTTTTGATGTTTGAGTTGTAACGACGTTGCAACTAATTTACATATTATGATATATGTCATACTTCTCATATTATTCATAGCCGAATTATAATTTTTTAAATAGATTATTTGTTATAATTTTGTGATTTTGATGTAATTTTTATAATTATTTTTTATTTTGTACTATCTTAAACTTCTTGAAATTTGTAAAATTTAAAGATCCGTGGGACTCACGCCCAATGTCTCAGGGCTTACGTCTCGCCTCGTCAGAGGTAAAACGTCTCGCCTCTCGCCCCCGCCTTTTAAAATATTGTTTTTTAGCATTAGTAACAATGACATTGACCAGATTAATCTTAATTTGTTCATTAAAAATACAATAAATACTCCTATGCTCTATACTCCAGGGATAACTTTGGGAAAAAAAGTTAATTCCTTCTTGATATCTGGAAAAAATCAAAAATTGTAGACCACACTAAAAGACCAAAAAATTAATTAAAGTGGACAGAAGGAAATATATATTAAAAAATATTCATAAATATAGACGATAAATTTAATTATTATTTTATATATTAATTTAAGCTTATTATAGGAATGCTATAAGCTTTAATTCTTCTAATCCTATTCCTCAATGACGTGTATCCTATTCCTCGATGACAAATAACTAATGACACCGTCACCATAATTAATTAAGCATGTGGGTCCTCAAAATTGTCGATTATCTGACATTATCTCACTAATGAAAGAGTCATAATCATACTTCGACACTAATCAACTCAGCTTCTTTTTCTTGTTGCTTATCGTTCAACTTCATTTTGTTTCTCTTTGTATTATTTCTTCAATAAAGACATTTGATTAATGCCTCCTAACCTCTATGGTTTTTATCACGTTATACATGAAATTGACAGAACATTAAGCTATATGAGTAATATCTTTACTTCTTGAGGTCCCATTTTCTTTTTCTGTTTTATTTAATCCATTCATATATTGACACCCAGCTAATAATTATTGTGTATTTCTGCTTTATTTTTCTTTTTGTCGGTTCACTTAAATATGACAACGTGGCTTCATATCTTTCATTGATGCTGTCTTACTATTTTAAAAGGCATAATTTGTCACTAATCACTACAAATATTAACCTTCCACTTTTAAAGTATGATTTAATTAAAAATTAACTTTGAAACCCCCAATTAGGGGTGTTCATGGTTCGGTTTGGATCGGTTTTTTCCTAAAAAGAAACCAAATTAAGTAAGTCGGTTTTTCAAATATTAGAACCAAACCAAACCAATTCGATTTTTTCTCGATTCGGTTTATGTCGGGTTTCTTGGGTTTTTCGGTTTTTTCGGTTATTTGTCGGTTTTTTCTTAAATATAGAACATACACTACCAAACACATATTTCGGCGACCACATTTTCAATGTAACACTATCAAATCAATTGCCCTTTGAGAAATCTATTATTTACCAAGATATATTGATGATAATTGAATCAAATAGTGATGAATAATTTAAGGACTCAACTAAAAATATATTATTTTTAACACGAAATGGATTCTTACATTTAACAAAAGAAAACTACCAATCAAACTAGAATGTAAAGGTAAAGAACTATACTAAAAGTGCAAACTATTAATATTTACCATAAAATTTTTGAAACTTTGTATAAAAATATACATATATATATATATAGGTGTAATAATAAATTTGAAATAACTACTCCTATAGTCGGTTTGGTTCGATTTTTTTCGGTTTTTTCCTGATTAAAACCAAAACCAAACCAAATTTGATCGGTTTTTAAAATTCAAAATCAAAACCAAACCAAATCAATAAGATCATGATATGCAGATATTTGCAGAGGAAGTAAAATATACGCCTACCAATACTTTCAAAGATGAATAGATAAATGGTAAAATATAATTTTTCTCCATTCTATATTTCCTAAAGTATTGTTTCTTTATCTCGAATTTTATGTAGATGGGAATAATTGGAGAGAGATTAAACATTGATTTTGTTGTATCAACTGGCGACAATTTCTATGATAATGGATTGACTGGTTTAGATGATTCAGCTTTTGAGGAGTCATTTACCAATGTTTACACTGCTCCGAGCTTACAGAAAAAGTGGTACAATGGTGAGTTTCTTTCTTTTTCCCCTTTTAACCAGTATAAAATATATACGTACAAATATATTAGAGTAATAAAAAGTAGGGACGTATTCAAGTTTTAAATTTGATGAGTTCAACGTTTCAGATTCTAATATAATATTTAATTATTTCTTGCAACTTTAAGTAAATTCACACACACATAATATATATAAGGGTCCGTTTGGCCATAAGAAATTTTTTACTTTTTTGGAAATTCTTTTACTTTTTTCGGAATCAGTGTTTGTCCATGAAAAATTTCAAATTTCATTTAAAGAGGGTGTTTGGCTAAGCTTATAAGCTGGTCAAACTGGCTTATAAGCACTTTTTGGCTTATCTACGCGTTTGGTAAAATTAAAAGTGCTTATAAGTTAAGTGCTTATAAGCCAAAAATAAGCCAAAAGTCATAAATTGGTCTCCCCCAACTCATCAAATTTCAGCTTATAAGCAGTTTAAGTTTGACCAAAATATTTACTATTCGATCCCTAAAATACTTCTTTTTAAAACAAAACACTTGGTATACCCATTTCTTTAGCTGCATATTATTAATTTCAGCACTTTTATCCAAACACGTAACTGCTTATTTTTTAAATCAACTTCAGCACTTAAAAGTGCTTTTTAGCACCTAATACTTATCAGTTACTCTAAATCAGCAAAGCCAAACGGGCTCAAAGTTGAATTTCAGAATTTTTTGGAAAGTTGAAAAACTCCAAAAAGGTTTTTTTCAAAATTTTCACTTTAAATCACTCACAAAAATTAAAAAATAACTCCAAATTGTATTCATGTCCAAACACTATTTTAATTTTCAAATATTATTTTCAGTTTAAATCTTTTTCACTTTTTTTCGAAATTTTACAATTCTTATATCCAAATGCCCACTAACAATAGCATGTGGATATATGTACTTCCCACGTTTGATTTTATGCATGCATTTGTGGCTATCATTTTTCAAAAATTAATTGGGCATCAGCTAAGTACTATTTTGGACCACTGTATAATTCCAACAACTAATGGTACGATTATTTAATGCGTTGTTAAAATGGTAAGGTAATTTATCAGGAAAATATGAGGCACAATACTGGTGAAATTCATGGATAAATACTTATTCGCATACAATATTTATATAAAATCAATTTTAATTTTTATTAACTAGTGATAATGATGCATGTGAAGACATATGTTTATGTTCCAGAAAAAAATATTTTTTAAAAACTATTTGGGCCATTTTGAAAATTTTATTTGCTTATATTTTTATTGCAGTTTTAGGGAACCATGACTACAGAGGTGATGCTTTAGCACAATTAAGTCCCATCCTTAAGCAAAAGGATAGCAGGTGGATATGTTTAAGGTCTTATATTGTTAATACAGGTAACAACTTGTTTAAGTTAAGCTTAATTAGGAAATTTTAAATTTCACTAATATTTAAACATTTTATCTCCTTCCCTGGCTTGAGCAGATGTGGCAGAATTTTTCTTTATAGATACAACTCCTTTCCAAGATATGTATTTCACAAATCCTAAAGATCATACTTATGACTGGAGAGACATTTTGCCTCGACAAGATTATCTTGACAATATTTTGAAGGTAAAGTTAAATTATGTATTAGCCGTTTTTGTAAACTGAATTTGTTTCAAGATGTTTGACGGCTTAGAAAACACAAACCTAAGGGCTCGTTAGGCAAAAAAAAAAATCACTTTTTTCTGATTTTTTTTTTTCGAATTCAGTAGCCATGAAATCTTCAATTTTAACTTGAAAATCTGAATGTTTCGAAAATTTAAAAAACTCCAAAAAATTATTTTTCAAAATTTTTTCTTTAGATCACTCACAAAAAATTCAAAAATAGCCCAAAATTATATTCATATCCAAACACAACTCTAATTTTTAAATACCATTTCAACTTAATTTTTTTTTTTTTTTTTTACGTTTTTCTAAATTTTACCATTCTTATGTCCAAACGCCCACTAAGTATTATTAACTGCGTTTTAAATTTTGACCAAATTAGGACTTGGACTTTGCATTAAGGGAATCAAGTGCAAAATGGAAGATTGTTGTTGGTCACCATACAATCCAAAGTGCTGGTCACCACGGTAACACCAAGGAGCTTGAAATCCAGTTACTCCCTGTCTTGCAGGTAAAGAATCGGGCAAAATACAAAATTGATCGTTCAGTCGAAATTATTTTTATTTTCTAGCCAAAGAGTATACAAAAAATGTATATTTTTGGTATATAATACCCATATATACAAAAAGATATACATTTTGTCGGCTATATTTCTTGGAAGTGGCTAAATATAAATTTCTCTAAAGAATTTTGATATTTTTCATCAAGTACAAATTCTTGTAGTTTTTATATCAAATTAAATTTCCGGAGATCTTTATTTTTGAAAATAAAATACAAGTGATATTTGCAGGCAAACAATGTTGACTTTTTAATAAATTGAAACAATAATATTGTTTCCTAAGTACTTATTTCTTCTCTTTTTCTTTTTCCTTCATTTTTCAGGCAAATGATGTTGACTTCTACATAAATGGACATGATCACTGCTTAGAGCATATAAGCAGTTCAGACAGGTAAATATTAAACACAATTAAAACAAAAAATTGGACTTTAATTTAATTCAAAAAAATAAAAAAAGGGGGTCAAAATTTTTAAAACAATTTTTTTTTTTTTTTTGCAGTCCACTTCAATTTTTGACAAGTGGTGGGGGGTCAAAAGCATGGAGGGGTGACATCAATTGGTGGAACCCAAAGGAAATGAAGTTCTATTATGATGGACAAGGCTTTATGGCAATGCAAATTACTCAAACAGAAGTTGGAATCCAATTCTTTGACATTTTTGGCAACCTTTTGCATAAATGGAGTGCCTTAAAACCCCTATTTTCCATTATGTAAATAGCTCCAAAAAGAAGAAAAAAATTGATGGATTTAATTTGCTTCTTCTTAGCAGCTAAATCTCCATACTATTGATGTAATTGAAAACTAGTGCAGCTTCTTGTCTATAATTCATTTCCCTCTAGTTGTCCCATTTCATAGGCGGATGTACTGCTGCTACTACCTTATATTGCCATATTCATGGTAAAATGACCAAATTTGCTCTTCTACTTTGTGGAAATGATTAATTTAATACAATATACTTTTCGCAGAAATACTCCCGTCGTTATTCAAGCAGTTCATCAAATATACGTCTCCTCTATTAGGGCTATATCTAAGATGGACGTCCAATCTCACACAAAATTAATATTTTTGTGAGGTGGACATCATCTGGCACGCCACCTCACCATGATCCCGACCCATTCTACCTCCCCCCCACCCCACCCCACCCCACCCCCCTCTCTTGCAATTCTTCTTCCACCACCATCACCTCCTCACCAACCACTATCAGCATATAAATTAAATTTATCAATGAATTTACTCCATAGAGTTTCGTGTATGGATCCTAAAGCTTAAACCATGGCATGGCGCAGTAAGTTCACCTAGTCTTTCGCCCAGCCTTCGCCTTCTTCAGTGGCCAAGTTGAAGCGTTCAACGTCGGTCTACCACCTTTCGGTTTTTTGTTTTTTAGAAAAACCTCTTACCAAATGGTTGTTCGCTACAGTCTTTAAGTCTCGCCTAGCCTCTCCCACCGTTCTCCAGAAAACTAGCGGCTCGCAACTGTTCAGTCGTTCTCTAGGAAATAGGAGATGTGCCACTGACTGGGTTCACAACACAACCATCGTTTTATCTGTGTTCAAACCAAAAGCTAACATAGATGTTATTGTTAGAATTTTCGAATTTTGTTCACATCTTAGATGTAGGGCTGTGCATAATTTGGTAAATACCGAATTACCGTACCAAAACCGAAAAATTTTGGTATTTGGTATTCGATATTTGGTACTCGGTATGGTATTTGGTTTAGGTTTTAAAAAATATTGGTATTTGGTACTTTAAAAATACCGAAATACCGATACCGTACCGAAATATATATTATATTACACAATACATATATTACTAATTATAACATAAATATGAAAATCTAAGATTTTACTTTCCTTCATTCTCTAAGTTCATGAGTTAACTCTAAGCAAGTAACACGACATTTCTAATGATCAAATTTATTCTTTTATGTCAGTTTTTCTCTCTGGGTTGATATTTGCTAGTTTTGGACAAAACTTTTGTCAACAAATATTTTTAGTTTTGTACTTTTGAGTACTTTAGTTTAAAATATTCAGTCTATGACTCTATGCACTAGTTAGTATTCAAACCGAATAAACCGAAATTACCAAACCGAATAAACCGAAACCGAATGGAGAAAAACCGAACTGTACCGAATTTAATTAGGTACGGTATTGGTATTACATTTTAAGAAATCGAATACCGAAAATACCGAACCGAAATGTCTAAATACCGTACCGATCGACGATCACCCCTACTTACATGTATAAATTAACTCATCTTTGTAAAGGAGCCGAATGAATCTAATATTTTATGTTCAGTTTGAATTAGAGACGTTAAAAAATAATAATACATGCAAGTAGACAAGACAAGAAACATATTTGTATTGGGAAAAATTGAGTTTATATATATTGAAGTGATTGAAAGATGACATGTCATGACACGTAGACTGGTCAAAGAATGATGATCAGCAAAGAGGCACGAGTTGCAACAGATACGAGCAGAGACACGAGCAGAGACGCGAGCAGAGACACGAGCAGAGATTCAAAAGACTCGGCGCTCGTACCTATTTAAGTTCAACAGTTAAAGAGAATGAACTTGATAGCAAAAGAGAGTACGGATACAGTATTTAATAGACATTAATTACTGGAAACGTTATAGAATCTGTATTGAATTACAATGATTATCATTTATAACGTAGCATTAGATGCCTTTAATTGTCTATAATGGCCTTATTATGACAAAGGCAAAACGTATATCTTAAAAATAGCTATAAAAAGGAGAAGACTGATCATTTGTAAGGACAGAAAAAGACTATTGAATATACTGATTTACTTCGCTTTCTATTCATCCTTTATTTACATCCATTATTCTTATTTCTATTTGATTATCAGTAACCCGAGTTCTTCTAAAATAAGCTTTGACTGAAATGTCACTTTTTGATTAAACAATATTGTACACAATAATCATTCCTATCTCTATCAGATTACATAGAAAACAATCAATAACACTAAAATACACTTTAATATCGATATTCATCGTGCTCTTATGTAACATTTACCCCTAACTATTGACTATCTAAATAAGAGTCCTTTGACACTTTGAATTTGTGTAAGACATTTCCAAAAACATCGTAATATACAAACTCAGCTTCTAATTTGTTCAATTCCACTGAAACAAATCCTTGTCCATCATAATAAAATTTCAATTCTGCCGGATTCCACCATTTAATATCGCCCCTCCATGCTTTGGATCCGCCTCCGCTTGTTAAAAATTCTAAGTTGCTAAACAAATAATTAACCCATAATTAATTATGATTACGTAATAATAGTGTATGTAAAGATACAACATGTATACTTGACGTCTGGTTACCTGTCTATGCTTCCAATGCGTTCCAAGCAGTGATCATGTCCATTAATGTAAAAATCAACATTATGTTCCTAAATGAAATAATTGGATAAAGTTACCAAAAATTATAAATCCAAATTTTTTTTTGAAGATCAGCTCATATTTAACTCTCAAAACTAATATATGTGTAGTAATTAATAAATTACCTGAAGTACTGGAGTTAATTGTTCAGCAAGCTCTGTAATAATACCATGATGTCCAGCACTTTTAATCGTATGGTGACCAATCACCATCTTCCATTTTGCAGTAGACCTACTTAATGCCAAATCCAAATCCTATTTTGAAAACACCAAATGAGAAATAAGAAAAAAGGGTTTAGAGAAATTAAAGAAAAAGGGTTCTCAATATATTAATTCTATAAAGTATTATATATATAACCATTTTACATGGCACCAAAAGTCCTCGGATTATATGTTTTGATCTATGTTTTCCTCTTAATTTTTTGTTGTTTTAAAATTGTGAAGATATCACGACTCTTATTAACTCATAGGTCAAAAGTTGAAATGGACCAATATGTAATGATCTAATTAGAGCCGTAAATATGGGCCTGGCCCGTTAGGCCGACTCAGCCTAGCCCAGCCGTGATTTAATAGGGTTGGGCTAAGATTTTTGAAGCCCATTTATAACGAGGTTTTTAAGCCCTGCCCAAGTGAGCCCGTGGCCCATGAGGCTTGACCGATGCTGGATTGTGCCGGCCCGTGGGCTTAATAAACGTATTTAATTAAAAATATAGGGAACTAAAAATAACAAGAAGACTAGTCCAATCTCAAACTTGTAATATTTTTTGTTCTTAAATTTCAGTTATTTCTTAATGTTTAACTAATTAACTTTGCACATAACTATAGATTTAGATGAAAATAAAGATATTAAGACATTTTTGTTTTACAAAAGGATTCAAATGTGCTTGAAAAAGATGATTTGTTGGTGTTGGATATTCCATGAGCACCTTGAAGATATTTTTAAGTGTAGTTTATTTTGAGAAGTGACTTTTAATGAATGAAATATTGTCCTCATCTTTTGTGTTTTATAACAATCTATTAGAACAATATCAAAAGTAATTAAGTTTTGCAAAAGCTTTATATATATATATATATATATATATATATATATATATATATATATATATATATATATATATAAAACTTTAAAAATGGTGGGTCACCCCTATATATATATATAACTTTAAAAATGGTGGGTCACCCCGTGGGGCCCGTGGCCCATGTAGGACTGGGTTGGTCTGACCATTTTAAAGCCCACCAATATAGTGGGCCAGCCCAACCCAGCCGGTCAAACGTCAAAGCCGGCATAGGCTGGGCGAGGCTGGGCCGGGCCAGCCCATATTGACAGTCTAGATCTAATAATGTGAGATACAATAATAATTATTATTATAATTTAAGTTATATACACTAATAATTTTTTATACGATCAATGAATTATAACTTACGATAGCAAGTTGGTTTTTATTTTTATCAAATATTAACTTGTATTTATCAAAAAAATTACTTATAATTATCTAAAATTGTCGGTGCAACAAACTTAAACTCAACATTATTACCTTTAAGAGATCGTTGAAGTATTTGTCCCTTGGCAAGACACCTTTCCAGTCATAAGTGTGATCTTTTGGGTGTGTAAAATAGTCGTCAACAAAGGGGGTAGTGTCTATGAAGAAAAATTCCACAATTTCTGCCTCACCAAAAAATAAGGACAAGAATATCAATATTTGCTTTTAAGAATATGCACCTCTCTTTAGTGTTAATCTTTTTCTTATCTTATTTGAAAAAAGAGAATGAAAAACAATGGATTTTGCACCTTTATAATGTTAAAAACCCCTAAATCTCAGAGTACGAGAGTTAAAATATTTAATTTTCGAGAGACGACGATTCTTTTTTGAAAATAAAAATTGTAGTCAAATATTCTTATTTTTACCTGCATCAAGAACATAAGATCTCAAACAAAACCATCTTTCGTCCTTTTCTCTAAGAACTGGACTTAATTGCGCCTCTACATCACCCCTGTAGTCATGGTTTCCCAACACTGCCACAACAAAAAAAAAAAAAAATAGGAACTTAATTATACAAAACGATTTTTTGGATATTCAGTTTCATGCAATATATTACACGTTAATTTAGTTTTATGTTCTTTATGATTAATCACATGGAATTACGCGTTTACATAATCTTGTTTATACGTCCCCGTAACTTTTCAAAGGCTTGTAATCATAATAAACTACAATCAGGGCTCAGGGGTAGATCTAGAGTGTCATTTATGGGTAGTTTTTGTTCAAATCATATATATGTATTAATGAATTCACTACAAATTTATAAGCGATATTTATTTCTGAACTAATTATTATTTTATATTAATTTAAGATTGTTGCAGCCGCTTATAAGAACCAATAAACTACTAACTCATGAATCCGCCTCTAAGTAGTAAGTACAATAATGATGATGAAAAATTTGCATAAAAGATTTACCATTGTACCACGTCTTTTTCAAGCTAGGAGCTGTATAAATATTGACGAATGAATCATAAAATGCAGGATCATCTATATCTTTGAGCCCATCGTCGTAGAAATTGTCACCAGTTGATATTACAAAATCAATATTTAGCTTCTCTCCTATCTTTCCCATCTACACATTTAATAAACCAAAAACAAACAACAACAAAAAAACTTAAACGATTATTATTACATAATAATGTGTCACAAATCAAAAACACAAAAGTTTAATATTCAAGTTCTACCAATATTCAAATTATAGCCACACCAAGTTCTCGATAAGCATGTTTGTTTATGTAATGTTTTGCTTTTAAGGAAAAGTACTTTTACAATAATAGGTGGATCCGCGATTTAAAGTTTATATGTTCCTACAATAACCTCACGTTAATACATATATAGTATTTGAGCAAAAGTTACTTGCATATACAGAGGCGGATCAAGGATTTAATGTTTATGGGTTCCTGCAACGACCTTGAGTAAATTTTTAGTAGTAACTGGGTTCATATTCAAACATTTATAGATACTTAGTGAATATTTGAAACACATTTACACTGTTTGGACAAAAGTTACTGAGTTCACGTGAACACGTACTTGTGCACCTGAACTTGTATGTGCCATTGTAGATCCGCCCCAGTTTACAACTAACTTTAACTGGATAGGTCAATCAAATTCTAGCTATTTTTAGTACTATTATTCTGCTTAATTTCAATCCAAACATATGTATGGCATTCTTCTCCTTTGCTTTTAATTACGTACCCCAATAAAACAGTACAAATATGGATATAACGTTAAAAACTTAAAAGGGTGTTTAAAACGTAAGAGAAATCGAGTTTAAAATGGGATACAGAGGAGTAAAAAGAATTTTTGTGTTGCTTAAAGTAATGAATTTTTTGAAAGAATGACTTTTGGAAGGAATATGCCTTTTCCCTTTAACTCCATCATCAAATAAGATCAATCTGGTATCTCCACAGAATTATTTCTTTTTTATTTGCGTGAAGAAAAAAAACTTGTCTCTTACACTCTAATAACATATATATATATATATATATATATATATATATATATATGGATTGTGGTTGAGTGATCTTCATTTTTGTTAGGCAGAGTTTTATCCCTCAATATATGACCTCGGGTGCGATTTTATATTTAATCGAACTCCAATAAAAGGATCGGACACTAGGTGAGAAATAATGGGGAAAAAAGAGGTAATAATATATATGCAAAAATTCATATTGCTTTGAATCCCCCACAACTCTTCCTTTCTCCCACCCTACCCCTAATTAAATAATCAGAAGAGAAGTAGGTGTTCAAAGGTCAGTAAGAAGTTTATTTAATTAACTACGGCATTATTATTATTAAGATGCAAAAATTTAATTTTTAAATTGATGCCTCACATGCATATTTAAATGTCAAAAAAAAAAAGATATAATGAAACGTAGATTCAAAATTATATTAACAGCCTATTATATTGCATTGGTAGCAATAGATTTATTGCCTCTCCCTCCTATACCTATTGAAATGTCTTATCATTTAATGCCAAACTTAATAACAAAAATACAAAATTTTCTTTCTCCCTATATCTTACAATAATATCACTGTCAGGGTTAATCAAGTATTTATCAAACACCAACTTTCAACAGACTTATATAAAACGCGAAAACAATAGAAAAGAACTCAAGAAGTGGTTTTTTTTTTTTTTACGTTCTCACAATAACTTTTTATTAATCACCAATTTTCAACATTTAAAGAATTCTATAAAACCAGAAACTTTATAAATTTTTAAAAGAAAAAACACCAAGGGACGTAACTGGTATAAGTATTATGATCAGAGGAATTAAAACTTGAAGAAGACAATCATGTTTTTTTTAACTAACCATATATTAAAGAAGAAGAACAACAACAACAACTCATATATATGAAAAGAAAATAATGAGATTTCAGGTTCAAATCCTAGCGGAGAAAGAAGAGAAGAACCTGAAAGGCGACGTCGGATTGATTATAGAGCCCTTTCCTCCCCCAATCTCCAACCACCAAAAAACTAAGTGAGCCATCAGCTTTTACAGATTGCTTCAAATATGGAAATTCAGCAGCACAAAGAAGAACATACACTCCAAAACTAGCCAAGAAAATTAGATACTGAAAATGCATAGTTTTCTTGAGAAAAAAAAAAGCTCTCATTTGATATGAAAAATGAAAGACTTTAATTTGGAGGGAATATTTATCACACAATATTGGCCTCTTTATTTGGTTTGCTTTCGTAAGGGGAAATGGTTTTATGAATGAAGAGTATATTAATGGAATATCCAAAAAAATTCTTTGTGTACAACATGCTATTTGGAAAGGAATATGAGTAAGAAATTGCAATGATGTGACAGCCTTATATCTATGTTTAAAGCCAATGTATCGTGCCTTTTATTTTATTCAAATCCTTGCTTATACGTATATCTCACATGATATACATTTTTTAACAAATTGGTACTCGAAATTCATTGACCAACTAATCTTTAGGGCCGTGTAAAATCCATTTAAGGAGAATCTTATTATTAATTCTCCATTTTCCAGATTCGATCGGAACTTTTTGTTAAAGGTGAAGGGATCTCATTCATCCTATCATAATTCTTAGTGGCAAAATACTGGGAATTTACTTAAGAGTTAGTGGTCAATATATTAAGCCAAAATTAGAAAAGCTTAAAAGTATATTGTTTCCAAAAGGAAGCACACTTTTGAACAACTCTCAACAATAATTAAATGTTTCACACGTACTTTCATGTGAACAATTAGTTGGAAGTTTCGTGTGGCCAAGTTGATAGGAGTATTTTTATTTTCTAAGTTAGGCCGTTATTCAATTAATTTATATTTCAATTTCAAGTACAATATAATAGATATTTGAACCCTGACACATTTACTCGTTTTTTAATCCTCATTTTACATGACTGGGGGTTGGAGTTGGTGAATAAATAATAAAAGTCTCGGCGTGCCATTAGAAAAACAACTAATGGAGTGCTTCATTAATAAATAATATAATTTTTGGAAGAGGAAAAAGGAAAAACAATTCTCCTAATACTTGACTTCATTGAAAAGGAGTGGGAGATCCTAGAAAATGAAGAAAAAGAACTTGGGCACGTCGTAATAAATGCCTTTAAGATTCTTCGAAACTAATTTCATTCGATCCCAGTGGTTCGCAAAAAATTCCGAGCTAGCTACATCACGTTTATGCTTACTATTTTTATCAATTTGGGATCCATGACTGTCTCATTCAAATTTTAGAAGGTAACTCGGTATTCTCAACAAGGAGAAATTGTTCGTGGTGTTGACATTCGGCCTAAGGGGCAAAATGTCTCAAGCTCGAAAGGGTGTAAAGTGTCACTTTCCAGACTTGTTGGATTTAAATAATTTAACAAAAGGTGTACACATATTTGGCTCCACTCTAACAAATGGTCGATAAAAGTAAATGATGTGTAGTGAAAGATGTTGGATACGTAAGAAAGCAAGCCTTTAGACTCTAGTGTTGCAGACAATATCGGTCCCGTGATGTTACAGATCATTGCAGAAGAATTCTGCAGGCAACCTCAGGCGATAGTGGGGCAAACCTCAGCGTTCAACTGAATTTAGATGAATCTCACATCTTTGAGATAATAGTAGAGCAAAACTCCGCAAGGAAGCTTAGTCCGTGAATGGGGTATACATATGTAACACCCAAGACAAATCCCACATCGATAGAACACAAGAGATATGACGGGTATATAAGGAAGCAAGCTTCTAAACGCTGTAACATGCAGGCGGGCCTAAGCACAAAGCATATGATAACAGTAATGGGCTAAACTACTACCATAAACAGGAGACTCTATAACCAGAGAATAATAGCCCGTTTGGCCAAGCTGCAAAAATCAGCTTATTTTGAGAAGTGCTTTTTTTCAAAAGTACTTTTGGTGAGAAACAGTTTGTGTTTGGCTAATTAGTTTGAAAAGCACTTCTGAGCAGCAATTAGTGCTTGGCCAAGCTTTAAAAAACTGCTTCTAAGTATATTTTTCTCAAAAGTGCTTCTCAAAAAAGTGCTTTTGGAGAGAAGCTATTTTTTTCCGCTTCTCCAAAACTGCTTCCGCTTCCCTCAAAAGCACTTTTTTCCTTCCAAAAGCTTGGCCAAACACCTCAATTTTTGGCCAAAAGTGTTTTTGGCAAAAAAAAAAAAGCACTTTTGGCCAAAAAAAAGCTTGGCCAAACAGGCTATAACGCTGCTCAATTTCGATGTTTTGATTAAATCTTGAAAGGAACGAAAGAGAGTGAGACAGGAAATCAACACAAGTGTTACCTCCTCCATCTCAGATAATAAGCTAAGAGATTATAGATTCTACTGACACAATATGACAACAAATAATCAGCTAAAAAACAACATATTCTACACACATTAATAGTGACAAGTACAAGAAACACAATGATAGAACAGTTATTCTACTAGAACAGTTTTACCTTCTGCTTGGCAGTAGTATTTGGCCCCAGCAGAAATGCAAGCTAATATGGTTTTATCAATTTCCATGTTTGTTAAATAGAGGAAAGAATATTTTTTGGTCGTCACAGAAAAGGAAAAAGATTTTACCTGTCAAGCATCAGCATAGGAAAGAAAGTGTTCCGGACAACAGGAAAATTCGCAATGCAACCAAGGGGAGGAGTAAGAAAGCACCTAAAAGAAAATGTCCAAGTTCATTTTAGTATAAATATTTTAAGCATACAAGTTTGCTGATTTCATATAGGAGAACAGGGCAGCAGCTGACAGAAAGAAATCCTCATTACTTCTATTCAATGAGTTAAAATTTTCTGTGGAGCTATAATATAGTTTTGTAACTAAGTTCCTCATTTAATATAAGAGATATATATTTATGTTTGATAAGACAACAAAAAGGAAGAGCAAGCAAAGGGGATCATGGAGAACAGATAACTCCCTTCCTTTGCTCTACTGGATGTGTGAATGGCCGCTCTTTACATTTGGCTTCAAAACTCACTGCAGTTTCTAACCTAAAACTTTCCCTCCGACAAAACAGTCACCCTTTTTCTGTTCTGGTTCCTGCACTGCTTCAACTGGTTTACGAGCTGCTGAAATCAGCAGTTAGTGTTGTTCTTCATCAGCCACTGCTTTCTCTGCACCACTATCATCTATCTTTCCGTTGCACTCTTGTGTTTGTACTTCACTATCCATGTTATCTTTCAGAGAAGCACCTGCATTGTCCTTTTCTGAGGAAGCTGGATTTTCAGCAGGATTGTTGCCAGTGGCTGAAGCTCCAGAGCCTGGAGGAAGGAAAACGCCAGTGCCAGGGAGTGGAAGTCGTGGTGCGGGATGCCTAGGAGGGGGTGCTGGCCATCCACCTGAGGCAGGTGGAAGAGCAACTGGTGCAGGAAAAGCCATAGGTGGTGCAACCGCAGCGGGAACAAAAATTGGCTGGATACCATTTGGAGGAGCTAACTGTGAACGAACAGCTGGAACAGGTAATACGCCGGTTGTTGGCATGGAACCATAATGCTTGGGCCCAAAAGGATGACGGATATGATTTGGTGACCTGCTAAGAGGGGGGACCCACTGGGGGGCAGGACCTCCTGCTGATGAAGAGAAACGCTGACTATCACCAGACTTGAATCTTCTTGGCTGCACCTTTGTAAAGGTCACAAGTATACGCTGCTTACGGATGGATGGAATAGCATGTCTAGCAAAATCGGATGATCTTCCCTGCATTGCAAGTACGGATCTGTGCATTTTCACAGCAGAAAGATTCAGTAGGTGATTAACCAAGAAAAACAATTAAACAGACAAAAGTAGCAAAGTGGAAAAAGAAGCAATGGAACATAAAGTGCCGTGCATATATAAGCGTGTGAGTGTGTCTGCGTTATTTGCGCATTCGCAGTCCAAATAAGTGGGATAATCTTGATTTTGGTCTCATATAAACACATATATCCTTCTAGTAATTGTGTCAACTAATTGGATGAGATTTGCTGTGGCTTCTACAACCTTTAACCCTTTCCATTTGCTGCCAAGTCCATTAAGACTCTTTTCTCATCCTAACTTGTCACCATTACAGCATTGCAAGTTACTGCAACCTCAAGTTATTTTAGGAAGGGGGATGAGGATTTGTAGTATTCAGTACAAAGTAATTGGCGTAACCGCGTAAGGGATGTTTGTGGAGGTTTGAGGAATGGATGGAAGGAACAAAAGACATGAAAAGTCCATAATATTGTTAAAACTTCTTTCCAATACCTATAGCAAAAGGACTAAATCTACTCATTGAATGCAATTTGAAGGTTTAATGCGCTAGGCTGGATAATGTAGCAACTTAACTTCGAATCAAGTTATATCAACGAAAAGTGCAATTTCCCCTATACAAGCACAAGACAAACTAGTAAATAAAACAAAAGATATAACCAACCAAACAACAAAGCCCGAGGAAAGGATTACCCTGGTGCAAAAGAAAGTTTGAGAGAGCCTCGATAATCGCCAGGATGGTCCACACCAATCATCTTACCGAAAGTCATTTCACATTCTGTCAAGAACAACATAGCTACAGGCCGCCCGTACCAATAAGGCCACATATGAGGTTGTGAGTGGTCTCCCTACAATTACAAACAATGTATCAAGTCTGCTAAGCTTCCTAAACAAAATCGCCATGACCATAAGAACTAAAACTACTGCTTGTAACCTCATTGAAGATGTCAATAGTGCAAGCATCTGGCTTTGCAGTTAAAACTTGCATAGCACTCAATCGTTCAATAGCATCTTGGAACAAGCCAGGAATTACTTCCATTTTCCGCTCTGCAAAATTTTGATTAACCCGATAAATACACAAGAAAGCAAAGATATATAAGTTTACCCTACTTCATAAATGTTAAACATGCCTTTAAATGTTGCAAAGGCAGCTTCATCTTCAGGGGGTGCATCTGCAACGGGTAAGCCCAACTGGATCATCTCCCTTCCGTGCCCCTTCATCGGTCTCTTTGAGATTATAAATGTCTGCGCTGCTTGTCACAACATTTCTAATCATTGACATCTATATTAAGGCGTCAGATACAAAGAATAGCACTTCACTCACAAGAATCTAATATCCAGATGTGCTTGAATGGTAAACCTGCATAAAGTGCACATTGAAGCTGCATCTGTATGACAATTGTTTTTTGACTTAAGCGTTTATAGTAGTCCTAATGAGTAAAAGCGTTAGCCCCAAGAAAGTATTTCACACAAGTTTGGAGCAAACCAAACCAGTTCTATGTTTAAGGATATAACTGCATTCCTCTATTCTATTACTACATATAACGTGCTACATGCCCAGAGAAAATGTAAACCATTTTCAATTTTTACTACTAGTAACAATCACCAGAGAACCATGCCCCAGAACAACCTCAGCTACTATCACATGCTACTGACCTTTAGGTTCAACCAAAGACACCAAAAATGTAAATTGAGGATTAGCATCCTAATCTTTTTATCAGTAGAAATACTTTAGTAATATAGAAGACTTCCTAAAAAAGTTATTTTATTACATTTTCTTTCAGATAAGAACGGACTAATCAAAGATGAAGATTAAGCAGATGAAAAAAAGAAGGAATAATACAATGCAAAAACTGCATGATATAAAATATATGAGACAAAGTAAAAGGACGAAGAAATGAATTCATGACAAATTTATGTAAAAGACCTAGCAATACCCGAGGGCAGAGGGCCAGCTAGCCTACAGTTCGGAACTTGGTGGATAATGGGTTGTCCCTCTACCCTTCTCCTCACTTAAATACCAGGCACTTTGTCTATGGTAGAGTTCAAACATGTGAAGTGCACCTAATCCACACATCACATGTTTATTTACTTTGTTCAATAAAGAAAAATGTGAATTGGATATGCCCACTAAAGTTGAAATCTATTTTATTTTATTTTTTTGGTAACTTAATTTCGAAGTTCATCCTCAGGCGACTCAACATTACACTATTTCCCCCAGTAATAGCAGAAAAACTCAATCCTGCATGGTCTAGCCCTTACAATTCGGGATTTGCATTCAAAAGGCAGATTCAGAGTAAAAAACTCTAGCTTATGACTTAACTCTTGTAAAGGCATCGTTTGTAGTCTTCAATGATCTTGCTTCACATTCCAAGATAAATTCACCCTTAAAAAGAGTCACCCATAACTTATCTCAATTAGAGACATTATTATTAGTCTCCAATACCATGCTGACTATTGAAGTCTCACAACCTAACCAACAAACACACCCACTAAGGCAATCCATCCACAGTATACTTCGTAGACGTCTTATTTCCCCCAACAAACCTTTGATCATGCTCAGAAATAGTTTCAAAAGCATGTCAGGCACTTGGGTAATACATGCACACAACACATCTAATAAACTTGCATACAGTCTAAAAGAAAATATCTTTTTGATGGAGTCATGGAGATATGAGATGCAAAGAGGATATATTTTACTGAGAAGCAATAGATGAGGAAATTCTGGCAAAAGGTGCCAAGTTACTTTCAATTATCCAGCATCCATGTCAACATCGCGTTGTATGTTTAAGAAGACACTTCAGGTGTCTGTATGTGGGTCCATCACACATATTCCTTCAGAACATTAATGTGCTTAAACCCAATTCAATCCCCCCTCCTCCCCCTCCCAAACACCAAAACAAGACGAAGGGTAAAAAGAAGCTAGTACTTTCCTATTGTCACGTCACCACCCCAAACACAGATTAAACTACTTACCAGAAAGCTGTCCTCTTCTCCCAGAAGCTCTCAAATCATTTACCAAAGTAACAAGTTTTGAAACTTCTGAACTGCTTAGCAGTTCCTCGTACAGTTTCATGCCATCAACAACATTAACCTACAGAAGACACCGCTGCATCTTAGTGTAAGAACAAAGAGATTTTAGTCTTGTACTTAAGTTTTTTATTTATATGTAGGATTTTAAATTGCACCAAGAAGGTGCTAATATGTACAGTAAAACGACTTCTGGTTCCCTTTTATGCAGGGAGTCCAACAGGACAACAAAAGTATTACATGATACGCATTATTCAAATTACATCAAGAATACAAAAACTGTAATGTCCTAATCTTCACAAAATGTGTTGATGTATATTTGTTCTCAACTTCAAAAAGGAGCTGTAAATTTTATCATTACCGGTTTCCCATCGCATATCTCTGTAGCAACAAAAGTTTTTGGTACAACTGTAACATTCTGCTTCTCGTTTGGTAATTGGCTGGATTGGGATTCATTCTCCACATTACAAGACCCTTAAAAGGTAAACATGCAAATGAGTACTGATTGAGGATTGTAATTAGCTAAGATAAACAAGTAAAACGTAAACAAGACCATATTATTCCACACCCATCACAATCAATGTCCACAAACATAAACAACACAAGTAGGAAACATAATTCCCTTAATAGAAGTAGTTGATATGGCTGATCATTGCAGTCTTTCTTTCTCCTTTTTTTTTGTTTGGGTATTGTGATATGGCTTATTAGTGAATTATAAAGCACGATGCACTCCTTAAAAATGCAGCTCCAACAAACAATCGAAATCTAAGAAGATCTAAATCAGAAAAATAAACTTTGTACCATCAGACTTTGAATCACGTTTATGATCAGTTTTGTCTGTTTCACTTTGTGAGTGAGCAGCTTCTATGCAAACTGAACTCTTCGTTGAGCTATTTCCTTCTGGATTTCCAACCAATTCTGTTTCATCATAAATGAAAAAGAGGAAAAATCGTTTTCTTAGCTTACAACGCATAAGAGAAACTACAATAAACATTTATGCGTTTGCAATTAAAACGATGAACAAATTTTAGTTCATATGGATGTACTTTACTCTGGTTCACCCATTGGTTTGCGCGATGTGATAATAAGTTATACAATGTACAAAAACAAAAAGATAAGTAAGGCTTGCATCAAGTTAAAGGGATAAATTCCTTTCAAGTTCAGAATAATAAACATTACATGATCAAATGATTTCCTCAAAAAAATCTGATTAAGCTTGATCATGAGGTACCAATGGCCATCTGACACATGTAGCTTTGGAAACAATTAAAAGATAGAATATGAATCTAGGATATGTCAAAATTATTTGCTAATTTTGAAGTGCATTCAATCATACGAAGCTAACTAAAGGCATTCATTATCCTTGCTTCAATCAAGATCCTGTCATCCTAATTGTCTTGACAGAATAATCTGCAAGACCCGAATTATGTCGATACCACAAAATACAAACTGCAACACTCTTCCCAGTGTCCAATTGCCTTATGGATGATAAAACTATAAAGTATCTCAGCAAAAGAAGCAACCAACCCCCCCCCCCCAAGGCTATGCACAGAGAAGAGGGGTCACCAGACCCTGCTAAACTCAGCAAAAATTCTAGATATATATGTTGAACACGTTTATATATTTTGCCGATGGAGCATAGTTGAGCAGTCAGCGCTCAAGTGCCCCCACCACCTTCAAATCCTGGGTCCCCCCCCCCCCCCTGCCTCACACTGACAATTAAATATCCTAGCATTAGAACTTCTTCGATTCACGCTCAATAGCTTCAACACATAACTGCAAGCACTGAACTGTTGTAATTTAACCTTGAGATGTCCGCAATACCCTTGAAACCATCAGTTAAACTTGTTAACTAGCATTGCAAATTAGCAATAAATGCATATTCTGCTCCGAAATATTTTGAAACACCTAGTAAAAACTAAAAGAATAAGGAGCGGTCCCAGCTTGAAAAGGGTGGACCAGATATTTTTCAAACCAGGACACAAATGAAATGACAAAAGCTCACCTCGTCATGGGCAGTTATCGTGTGGTCAGTCTCACAAAATATTCGAATTCACAGATGATTTCACTTATTCTAAAGTGGAAACTATGGTTTTTAACAAGCAGCACTCAATCTGCCTTTCCATTATTTAATATAATCCCTTACTAAATAGGTAATAGCAAATTAGATAACACTCTTATTGAGGGAACTAACAACTATCATTATCATTAAATGGTGATAAATCCAAATATCCACAACCCACGACTGCCAATTTGCTAAATTATTAATAATCACCTTATCGTGTCTCTTAACCAGTAAATAGAAAAGTAAGCAAAGATTCTGAAATTTAATACTTTCCTAATAGGTCATCAATTTCAATTTAGTAATCACTAAAGACCCTATAGAATCACATATTCCTTCAATCAATAAATTCCAACGAACACTCCTTTAATCAGAACACAAATATAAAAGGGTTTAAGCTCTACGCATTGGCGCTGTAAAATTTTTTTACAGTCAGGTCATTTAAAAGGTAATAGCAACTTATTTACTAAGCATTCATTGGTAACCTACAATATATGGCAAGTTTACCTACTATAAAAGATTAAATAACACTGGTGTTATAGCAGATTACTCATCATTTATTTTAGATTACTAATTATTGAATAACAAATAGAATTTCCTTTTAAGTAACCTGATTGTGTAAATCTTTTCTACACTTCCAGTGCATAGTACTTAAACTAAAGACTTTCCAAATATATGATCTATTTCAACTTAGTAATCACTAAAGACCCTATAGAATCTTATGTCCTTCAATCAATAATCTTCAAGTAATAGTCCTTTAAACACAAAATACATACACCATCATGTAATACATAAAAATGGAAAATCTGGCAAGTATTGCATAATCTCACCTTTCTTCTCCCCTGGCTTCACATCTATTTCTTTTTCTATATCATCAATCTTTTCGACCCCGTTTGATTTACTATAAAACTCTTTACTATTAGCATCCATAGAAATATTATGACCCTCACTTCTCCAACCCCCTCCTCCTCCTCCTCTAGACCCCCCACCATTCCTCTTATTATTAAAACCCCCTTTTTGTTGCTTCCTCCACTCAACCTGATGCAATGCATAGATCACTTCAGCTACTGAAAAGTACTGCTGCATATGCAACACAGTGCTCCAATTCCCTCTCCTTTGTTGTACACATCCAATTACACCATCATATTCACCTGGCTGCTCACCTACTAACCTTAAATGATGACACAAAGCATCAATTATAGCATTTGCTGCTGCAAATTCACCTCTTAACCATGATATAAACCCATCCCGCTCATCACCCATAAACCACTGCTGCTGATGTGGCGGTGGTGCCACCGCCTCTCCTCCACCACCGCCGTGCATTTTCTCCGGAACTAACGTGGCATTTCCCGATTGCATTGTTAACGTGTCTAGTACTATCTACTACTATAACTATATATTATTATTAATCTTTTTTAATAGATCTGAAAAAAAAAGGGGGTTGTTGTAAATAGCAAAATAAAAATGGGAATGTTGAATTCTTGAATTTTTTTGGTTACACCCAGAAAATAAGGCAATGTGTGAGATGGAGCTGAGGGTGTAGATCTGAAGAAGGTCACTGTGTGACTGTGTGAAGATCTACAAAGGGTTTGAAGAAGAATTTGGCTTAATGAGCACGCGTATGTTTTTCTTTTTTCTAGTCCTAAAAATGGTGGTTCTTTGTGGGTTTCTGTTTTTGACTAACTCTCAGACTCTATTTAGGAATTCAGGTTCCTTTTTGTTTGTTTGTTTTGCTTTTTCACCTTTCTCTTTTATTTTTATATTTTTTACTGTGTGTTTCAATGGTCCAAGATGTCTACTAGTACTGGTCTACTCTACAATGTGATTGGAGGTGGGCTGAGGATTTTTGAGGCAGGAAGAATCTAGAAGAATATTCTGAAAACTATTTAATGGTTTTTTTTTTTCCTTAAATTTTATTCATCTTGATTTTTTTTTTTTTTGGGTTCCCACCCGGTGTCCACGTACCCGTATTGAAGACCGACTATATCCGTATTCATGTCGCGTAGGGCCCCATTCGGGGGGAAGCGCTCCCTATTAAGGATTTTTCCATACCCGGGGTTCAAAACCGAAACCTCTGGTTAAAGGAAGAGCAGTCACATACACTGCATCACATTCTTTGGTGGTCATCTTGATTTTTTTTGCATAAATACAAAATGGTTTGTATACAAATTTTATTTGGTTTTTACTTTCGAGCTTGATTAGTTCCAATTCTTTAGAAAGTCGACTTTAAAAACTCTCCCTACCAACTATTTCCTAGAGCTTGAAAGCAAACTTATTGAGCTTGATCAGTTTGAATTCCTTAGAAAGTCCACTTTAAAAGTAAAATGCTCCCTGCCAACTCTATTTCCTAGAGCTTGAAAGCAAATTTTCTTTGTTAGATGATGAAAGAGATTTCACCACAGCCTTTGGTGGTTATTTACATTTTTAGAATTTAAACCTTTGTGATAAATATAATAGCTTAATTATTATTATGCAAGATAATAAAGGCAGTCCGGTGCAGAAGGTATTTCGCGTTCACGCAGGATTTGAATAAGAGTTGTACCATATGGGTTATAATGTAGACAGTCTACCCTAACACAAGCATTAGTAGCTGCTTCCACGGCTTGAATCTATGACTTATAGATCGCACGGAGACAACTTTACTGGTGCTCCAAAGCTCCCTTTGTTGTTATGCAAGATATGTTTAATATTTTTAATTAATCATAGACTTGTATTTTAATAAAGAATAACTGTGATTTTAAAGAATTTTATCTGAAACTCCGAGTTATTTATTTTGGTAGAAATGAAGTAACCCTAAATAAAGTATATAATGGTATATATAATTGGTTCATAAAGATGATATCAACTAATTTCAGGTTAAGGTGCCTAATTAATAAGTTGTCATATTCAATAAGTAATTATTTCTCTATGACATTATCCCCGCCTAACTTTGCCATTTAGATGAAGTACAATTATATCAAGTGATGTCAAATTTAGAGGTGTCTTGTTTGAAATTGTGTGTGGAAAGATTTTCATTACTTATATCTTTCAAACTTAAAAAGGTAATATAGTTAGTACTCGACAACATTAGAGCGAATGTGTAAGGTATTCGTTGACTTTTGGTTGTTTAATTTTGACATTATCTCCAACAACAAATTCATTTATAGTAGTGTTTAACTTCAAAAACGTAACTAGCATGTTATTTACTTTTATTATAAAAAATATAGAAATATTTGCTTGCATAATTTACATGTCATTAATATAATACTTGTTTGAATTATTTTCATGGTTATATAATGGAACCAGTAAATGGGCAAGTAGATAGTAAGATTTTTTTTCCTTTTTTTTTTTTCATCCGGTGTTCGATATTGTCCCGTACTCGTCGGGTCTTGATTAATCCCGATTCATATAACATAAAAGGTCATTAAAGGAGAAAGTGCTTTCTAACAAAAAAAATTTATTTTATTTTTAGTACTTGAAGGCGGGATCTCTAATTAATAAGTAGCATGTTTGGCCAAGCTTATGTTTTGGCCAAAGTACTTTTTTTTAGTCAAAAGTATTTTTTTTGCCAAAATTAAGGTGTTTGGCCAAGCTTTTTAAAGGAAAAAAGTATTTTTGAGTAGAGGAGAAGCAGTTTTGGAGAAGTAGAAATAAATAGTAGCTTCTATCCAAAAAAGTATTTTTGAGAAAAATACACTTGGAAGCACCTTTTAAAAGCTTGACCAAACACTAATTGTTGCTCAAAAGTGTTTTACAAATTAATTAGCCAAACACAAACTACTTCTCACAAAAAGTATTTTTTTTTAAAAACGTTTTTTTAAAAATCGCATTTTAAAACAAACAGATTTTAGAAGTTTGACTATAAAAATAAAGAAATTCTATTCATTCTATCCCACTGTTTAGTGGTGAAGATAGTAAAAATCTCCTATTAGTTTTAGTGATGAACATGAAAAAATTAGTGTCGCAGTAACAATAAAGTGTGTTACAGAAATACAAAAGAAAGCACAATTTGACTTTTCAAATATTAATAACTATTTAGCATAATAATAAAAGATAAGTACTTAAATACATGTAGCCGCGTTTACACCTAAAAGTGAAGATCATTAATATACCCAGTAGACTTATGGCTCATTTGGTGCCAACCCTAGGACTTCAGGCTTGCCCGCTTCGGGACAACAGCCATGGACGAATATATATAGCTAAGGGGGAGGAGCTAGAGGAGTCCGAAACCAAAGTAATGGTTTTTGAGACTCAAAATACGCTTTTACAGTTTACATTTCTAACTAATACGCAGTATTATACTGCGTTTTAGTTTAACGGAAATTTAACCGTTAAGGTAAAACGCAGTATAGTACTGCGTTTTAGGAAAATGCAGTATTACACTGCGTTTTCCTTCTTTGTTGGGCCCATCAATAAGTGTTCTGCACTGACATAACATTCAAATGCCTAAAACGCAGTATAATACTGCGTTTTAGCAAAACGCATTATTATACTGTTTTGCTTCTTTGTTGGGCCCACCAATAAGTGTTTTGCGGTTAACTGACATAACAATAATTCAAATGCATAAAGCGCAGTATTATACTGCGTTTTACATAAAAAAAATCTGCACCCGGGGCTAGGACTTGCCTTATTTAAAATCGTTAGGATTTTATGAAAATTCATTCAAAACTTTCCTTCAAACATCCGTTCATAGTTTTCTTCTTGTTATCAAGGTTTTTTTATAATGTCTGAAGAGCCAAAAATAAGGGTTTTTATTATATTATGGGGGTGAGGTTGTAATGGAGAATAACTCTGTGAGGTATAGTTCACATCCACAGTGTAATGTTAAATTGCCGCTTAAAATGGAGTACGACAAATTGGTATCGTTGTTATGTAAGAAAATGAGTGTGAGGAAACGTTCGTTGAACCTTAAAGTAACCAGTAGATTTCCGTATTCGGTGACTCCGCAGGGGTTTGCTTATTATTCTGAGTTTAACATCGAAGATGATGAAACTCTTAGAGATTTTTTTGCGGATTCTGGATGAATACAGGGAATTTATTGTAATAAAATTATTGGAAATGTACGTCAAGGTTGAAGACGCTCCCAATAATGACGTTGTGCATAGTAGGGATAACCCTCAGTCATCGGGTGGTTATTCTAGAGCAGTTTTTGCCGGACAGATTCCTGATGAAAGATCTTGCCTTGATTTAAACTTATCACCACCGGCGAATCAGCAGCGAGGAAATAATTTTTCGCCTTTATATAATCCTCAAGACGACTGGTAAACTTCAATTTTTCTACGCTTTAGCGATGTTTATTTTATGTTTGAATTGGATTCGTATTAACACTCATATTTTTCATAGGGGTACCGTCCGGATATGAATTTTACAAGTTATGACCCTGCTCCTAGTTGGAATATGCGTAGTTCTGGCATGTTGGTCCACGGTGGTCCATCCGGGAGTCATCACCAACAAGAAAATGTCCATCATGGAACGTCAACACAGTACGACTTGTAAGTGAAGTGATATAGCTATATGTCAAGTATTTATCAAGCTGAGTAGCTTATCATTTTGTTCTTTTTGTGCAGTGAAAACGGGCAACTTGATGTTCCTGACCTCACACAGTTGCCCATAGACGACGTATTCACTCGTGATTTGGCAGATGCGCAGAGTCAGGAAGATGATAGTGATTATGACAACAATGCCGATGATTCTGGAGATGACACACCCTTCCCTGATGAGGGTGATGATGAGGAGGAAGTGAATGTCGAACCTGAGCCGACGAGGGAGCATGCTCCTCCACCTCCCGTTAGACCAAGAGCGTACGAGTCCCACGTGCCGTTTCATGAGCGGAATATTGCCTACCTTGATAATTTGCCAAGTATGCCGGATGTAGATGTCCTCACAAGGGATGCTGACGAATTTCGGTCAGCAATGTGGGATGAGTCTAGACCAGCCATGCTGGCAAAGGGCATGTATTTTCCCGATAAAGCTCACCTAATCAGAGCTGTAAAAATCTACAGCGTAAGAGAGTGCCGTGAGATGACGGTAAGGGAATCAACTACGGAGGTATACAAGGCTGTATGCCGTAGAGACTTTATAGGTTGTCACTGGATGTTGCGTGCCAGCAAGAAAAAATCAGGGTTGTGGAAAGTGGGTAAATATGCTAGCACCCATAGATGTGAAATGGACACATTCAATGAGAATCACTTCAACTTGGATGAAGACTTGATTTCTCTTGTCTTGATTCCATACATGGAAGTGTCCATTAGGTTCAAGAGTAAAGAGTGTATTACAGCCGTCCACCAGGAGTATAGTTGTACTATAACAAAAAAAAAGGCATATCTCGGGCGCGAACGTGCTTTTGAAATTATTTATGGTGATTGGAATAAGTCATTTTCATCTTTACCGAGGTACATGGCCGCACTGCAACACTTTAACCCCGGGACTGTTGTTGAATGGAAGCGTGAGCGGAGTCCGAACAGACCCGAATGTATTTTCAACTATGTATTCTGGTCATTTAAACCAGCAATTGATGGTTTTGTGCATTGCCGTCCGGTAATTCCATAGACGGTACTCATGTCTATGGAAAGTATGATATTAAGCTTTTGATCGCAGTTGCAGTAGATGCCAACAGACAAATATTTCCACTAGCTTTGCCATTTGTGCCAATGAAAGCGAAGAGACGTGGACGCTTTTTTTGAACCACTTGAAGTAGCACGTTGTCAAACAACGTTCATGTATTTATCTAATATCCGATTGACATGGTGGTATTTTAAGTTCCGTAAGGCATTTGCTTGAATGGCAGGAACCCTATGCATACCACCGTTATTGTGTGAGGCACCTGAAGGCCAATTTTCAGAAGAAATATCACGACAAGGCCTTGCATGATTTAATGTGGATGGTTTCAACTGAGCACCAGCAGTGCAAATTCACGAGGCGCATGGAAGCGATCCGGCAGATTGATCCACGAGCATATACTTGGCTGATTGGACATGAGCTTCACATGTGGACATTGTATGCTGATGGTGGCAGACGATGGGGAGCCCTGACTATAAATGTGTCGGAGTCATTCAACGACTTATTGAAGTCTGCACGTGGATTGCCTGTCACTGCCATGGTCCGGATGACATTCAAACAGATTGCGAAGAGGTTTGTTGAAAGGCATAGAGTTGCATCGGAATTGATGGACAGGGGTGTTTAATTTATGCCAATACCGATGAGAAGATTTGAAAAGTACAGGGGGCGAGCATATTGGCATTCATTTTTACAGTACGATCACGATCGGGGTATTTTTGAAGTTCGCACCGCTATCTGCGGACACCGGGGGAATAATCTATAGACGGTGAATGAAGCCAGTAGCTTGTGTTCATGTGGGAAATTGACCATCTACCACATGCCGTGTGCACATGCCTTGAAGTGCTTTAAACAAGTTGGTTTAGGGGCAACCAACTATATTGATAGGCAATACAGTGTTGCTGCATACGTAGACGCAAATAGTGGGCAGTTGCAACCATTGGGTGCTGAGCATTATTGGCCGCCGGAACCATTTAAAATGGTGTGTAACAAGGACTATTTGCGCAAGTTGCAAGTGCAAAAGAGAACGCGTATACGGAACCAAATGGATGTTGGTGATACCGTTTATGCGTGTAAATGTGGCATATGCTCGCAAACATGTCACGACCGTCGTAAATGTCCTTCAGCTGGTGTGGGTGGCGGTGGTAATCCAGCTCCTGGTACAAGTTCGTCGAATGTACCCAACTATCAAGGATACACCTAGTG
This sequence comes from Nicotiana attenuata, assembly GCF_001879085.1. Classification (NCBI taxonomy): domain Eukaryota; kingdom Viridiplantae; phylum Streptophyta; class Magnoliopsida; order Solanales; family Solanaceae; genus Nicotiana; species Nicotiana attenuata. The sequence goes on from NW_017673636.1 coordinate 119,044, forward strand.
TTTTGTTTTCGTAATGTTTTTTGTAATCAGTGTCTGTACTTGTGTATATTGCAATATCTCTCAAAGAAAATTATGTTCCACAATCTTGTTACATCTTATTTTTTAACATGAACTTTTGAATTGGTATGATGATATGGTAGTCCAACATTCAACTTATTGGTGTTAGTAAAGAAGATCAATCTGAAGATTGAAATTTCATAACATAATATTCGAAGAGATAAAAGCACAACAACCATAAATAAAGCAACAAACATGAAAATAAAAGATAACAAAGAAAAAATCAAGACATTGTTTTTTTGTTTCAGAAAAATTGAATATGTAAAGCGCGGTATTATACTGCATTTTGTGTGTTGTCTTGTCGGTCTGAAAAAGCTGAACCGACTGCGCAAAAGCTGTTTCGTTTGAGAAAAATTTAATATGTAAAGCGCGGCATTATACTGCATTTTGTGTGTTGTTTTGCCTATAAATAACGGGCGCATTCTACTTATTTTCTGCGCTTAACAATAACCAATAGCAAATATTTCCATAAAATCAAGGTTTTTCTTTACGCTTTAACAAATGTCTGAACCCCTTTATGTCCCAAGGTGCGAGTGCGGCAAAAAATGCATGAGTTTCGACGAACCTGTTTGCAATTTTGAGGTAAGGATTGATGAACCCTGTCAGCAGGAATACTACAAAGAAAAGTTGCAGCATCTTCATAGTTTGTGTTTGAAGTAGTGGGAAAGAGAGCGACAATCCAAACGAGAAGTTGCGGAGTTGAAGGAGAAACTCAAGGAGGTGGAAGAAGAAAAAAATAAGCTGGAAGACAAATTTAAGTGGTTGGAGCAGAGAATACTAGGCGATCGTGACTAAACAATGACATGTACGTGTTGAGCGTAGTAGTGTATCTTTATGTTTCCCGTGTCATGTGTTTTCATTAGTTGTACTGAATTTATGTTATGTTAGGTTTGCTATGTTTGTGTATGTGTTGTAGTGTTAAAATAAAATTGTTGTTCAAAATAAAATTCTTTCCATTACTTACATAATGTAATATTTACATAAAATATAAACAAAAACAAAAATCAATGTGTCCCACAGCCTGTGTGCTTCAATGCAGCCGCTGGCCTGAGGCACATCCCCTGGCGCCCGGGTACACTACCAGGATCATCCTCATCGAGTCGCCTCTTTATGTGAGGATGCGCTGCACCATGATCGTCAGTAGAGATGGCAGGATCGGTAGAAGGGACCGTCGGTCCGTCAGCAACCTACAAAATAATTAGTAAGCTTAGTATATGAATATGTATATTAGTAATGTACGTGTTAAGTCAAAAACATTTTCTTACCATGGTCTCGTCGGGCTCCTGAATATAAGCATCCGTGGTGTCTGCATCATCGCATAAAGTGTGCTCCGTGATGGGCTGGGACGAAGCCTTAATTAGGAAATTAAAAATTAATTTATGATAAATCATTAAGGAAAAAAACAAATTAAAATTTGATAGTAATACAAACATACCTGCGCCTGTGATAAATCCGCAGCAACCGCCGGGGATGAGCCAAAACTCAACCTGCGCCTACCATCCACGTCTCGGGTCGGCCGATCCTCAGCTGCGGTAGATGGACCTGAAAAGAACTGCTGTACATCTCCGTCGAATGTACCCGTGATAAACAATGGATATGACGGGGTGACCTGCGATGCTGGCAGCTCCAGCTGAAGGCTGTACGACGACATGCTGCTGGACGGCTCGTCTTGCTGAGGGGTGTAACCCTGCTGATCATCTCCAAGATCCTCATCAGGTGCCTCAACAGGTGCCTCAACGACCCCTTGCTGGGGACCACCTCCTCGCCGTCCCCCACGACCCCGTGGGGCACCCCTGCCTCGTGGGGCACCCCTGGCTCGTGCCCGACCCCTGCCTCGTGCGACTGGCCTACCTCGATGGTGCTGCTCTGGCGACACATACTCAGCAGCGTGATCTAACCTCTCGTCCTCTCTGGCTCGCTGCAGTGTCCAGAGAGCCAGCTCTACCACCTGCCGGCCATACTCAGCGACTGCAGGATTATCGTCATGCTGCTGCATCTGCAGTCCCGACCGGTAGACTAAATGATGACCAATAGCCTGCACAACATTTAAAATATTAATTACATAACGTTATATCACAGTTATAACAATGGGTTCCAAAAAAAAAATACCAGTGCCTCGTGCCTCCCGGCGTATGGTCTGTATCGACCGCCACCTTGATAAACGGGGTTCCCGATCATCAGTCGAGTGTGACGGCGGTACCAGGACGTATGTTGATACCCAATTTTTTCCTAAGTATTTTTTATATACTCAAAATATCCTCAAAATAGCATATACATACATATATAAGCATTCCCAAGAGTTTTGGTATTTTTCCTTATTTTAAATCAATTTATTGTCTATTTAACAGTACAAAATCCAATAATTATTCCCAAAATTATCATTTTTTGTGAATAACTTATTTTATTCTCATATTTACACCAAATATAATTAAGGTAATTTTTTGTATATTTTTACAAATTTGTTTGGTATTTTTAAAGCTAATTGCATATAAAGGCAATTATAGCCTATTTTACGATTAATAGTGTTTTATAATTGTAAAATTAGTTCTAATATTTTTAAATTAATACATATGTATTATTAATTGGTTCAACATCTTCAATTTTCTTTTAAAATCATTTTCACTATTTTTATAAAATAACAGGGGAAAAACTGGCTATTTCAATTTTGGCCACATTTCATTTCAATTATAGCCTCAATTTCATTTTAATCTTAAACCCAATTGGCCCCAATCCTAATGCCCAATTGGGCCAGCCCAATTCCAATTTAACTCGACCCCTGACCCATTAAACTAAACCCGCCCGGGATCCCTTTAAATCCAGGCCGTTGATCCTTTTGATCAACGACCACAAATAACCCTTTCCTTTTTAATTCCAAACGACCTAACCCTAACCCTCATTTCTCTCAGACAGCCGCCCCCAAACTCTCTCCTCCTCTCAAACGCTCCCTAGCACTCGAAACCTTAATCGCCTCCGCCGTCTTCTCCGAGCAATCTCATCGGAGTCCATGGCTTCTCCGGCCATGGACATCCTATGCTTACCTTCCTTTCCCCCAAACCGTGGTTGTTAGAGATTTCGAGGCCTGACCTCGATAAAGTCCGTTCAGATCCATTGTAGATCTGTGGTTCTATGGCTTCTCCGGCCATGTCCCGGTGTGTTCGAGCTTTAAGAGCCTAGCTATGGCTCAGATCTGTTCGAGACCATACCCCTTTCCACGCCTTCTCATTTCTAGGGTTTCTCAGAAACCCTAAACTATTCGAGGTTCTTTCTTTGTTTATTTGCCTAGATCTGTGTTGAACCTATGCTATATTTGACGTTTTGAGTGTTTTCCCCAAATTTCCTTTTCAAAATCGTTGGTTTTTCAAAATTAGGGTTTCTGAAAGTCTTTCGATTCTTGTTGTTCTTTTCTTTTAGATGTTTGTCTGTATTATGCTCGTATGTTTTCCTCTCTATTACGCATGTATTGTCTTTCTACTTTTATATGTATGCTCACATGATTAGTCTGTTTTTCTCACTCTTCTACCATGCATATTTACTATTGAGTTTCTTGATGTTTTGCTTTCCTGAACTATGTTCGTGTTCTTGTTAAGCATGTTTTCTTAAATGCCAAAGTTTTTCTGAGCATGTTCTTCATGCCTTAAAGTGGTTTCCTTTCTTTGATTGTTTCAAGCCCGCTATCGTATTTGCCTGATTCTCATGAGACTCCTTGAGTCTGTTCATTTGCCTTCTCGTTTCTGTGTTTGATTCGATGGGGAAACCCTAGAATTTGGGGGGTTTTCTTGGTAAATTGAATTAGGGTTCCACTTTGGGGACCCTGTACCTTCAGACTCACTATGAGTCTCCGGTTGAACTCGTATTCTTTTGTTACGATTCTAAACACTTCAATGTTAAACTCTTCTGTATGAATTGTTTGCTTTATATGCAAGAAGCTCCTCTTCCAAGGTTTTTGGTGATTTCTTGATTGATTTTGGATCCCTTTGATAGGGTCTTGATTGATTGCCACTGATTTTCTTTGGTTAAGCCCTCTTTACCAATTTCTGGTTTGGTTCATTCGATTTAAACTTAGTACTTTGATTTTGTTAATTGTTTGATTGATTCCCTTTCCTTTCTCTTTACAAATCAAGTACTATTGAAACATTTCCTTAAATATACCTCTTGTATTTTCCCTTCTTATGCTACTGTGAAGGATTTTATTCAAAATTCCTTTCCTTTTTTACACTTTTCCGTTTGAAATTAAATCCCTTGACTAAAGGGAGAATATTTGAGACTGATTTTTTTTAAAAGGGTTTTCTTATCCTTTGTTTACTTCTCTACACTATAAAATAGTCTCCCCTTTTTCTTTTACACACGAACACAGAATACCATCTGAGTTCACAATTCCCTTTCACTTTCTCTCTTTCTGATACTCACACTGCTGTGGACTTTGCTCGCTTTCTTCTGCATTCTTTACTTCTATACCGGTATGTTTCAATTAGTTTATACGCCCCAAGAACAATGTGTTTAATTCTGTCCACATGTTTTCTAGCATATTATAACGTGTTTCCCCTTCTCTTACAGTCCAGCATTTAAATAATCTGTGCAGTTGTTTGTTTGTTGTGAATATGATGCTTTATGAATTCCCTTACCCCTTTTACCCCTATTGTATGTGAGTTTATTGTTCAGGGCCTAGCAGCACCCCAATATTGCTGTCTATGATCCTGAACTGGGTTCATTGAACTCCTCAACTCAATCAATTCCCACTTCCCATTCTCCCCATTATGTGCTTGAGCCTTGACTTCGGTCTGATAGTGTCCTAATCACTATCCAGACCTTTGTCTGACCATCAAAAGGCCTGCTCCTAACTTGTTCATCTCTCAAGTGGTCAGGGGTGTGCCAGCGTACCTTATGGCTAGGTATGACCACCACTTGTCATGGCCCCTTAATTCCCTTTCACTTTGCACTTACTCCTAGCTATAAGTTCTGCCCCTCTCTTGCAAGCCATGCTTTGGGACCCCTGAGCTCCCTCTGAACTTGGATGCCTGAGGGCTGGCTATTCCACACTGCACCATCCTGTTCATAATGGCATCCTGGGTGTAAGCAATGCCTGGAATCCCTGAGGTTCCTTGAAACTTTGAAACGCCCTGGATAATGAGAAGGCTTTGGAGATCTGGACCCCGGAGTTGGTTAAATACATATTATTGGACATTAAGATTGAATTAGGCTGCTTGGATCTAGCTGTTAGTTTTTGATGTATTTCTATTATTTCAGTTGATTCATTGGGTTGTAATAACTTGTATAGAACTCGGAGAATCTAGTAAAAGGGTGTGGGAGGGGTTTTACTTTCTTGCATCAATAAAGGGTAGATATCATGACTTTAGGACTTTAATTTTTTCACTAGAAATACTGCACATAAGATGGTTCGATGTTTCTGATTCAAGTCACCTAGATACTATGCCTATAGGGTTTAACGTTTAATTATGATATAAGTCATCTAGAAATCCTGCCTATAGGACCTTAACGTTCATGTAATCAGTGCATATAGAAATCGTGCCTATAGGGAATGCATATGCATTAGGCAAACTGTAGGGTAATTAAATAATTACCTCTTCTTACCAGTTCTTAACAGACTTTTTTTAATCAGATATAGATATCATAGGATTCCGCATCAAGTTCGTTCGATTCTTCTTAAGCAATAACAATCTGTTAAATGGTCTCTAATGTCTTAATGTTTTCAGCCTCAATCTTTTGACAAAACTCTTTTGAATCAGTATACATTTGAGTTCTTCAAATCAGCACCTCTTCTGAAATGGTTTCTTTCTAAAATTCTGCCTAAACATTTTCCAACTAAGTTTTGGTCTTCCTGAAATTGTCTTTAAAACAGTTCTGCAGTTTACTCTTTCCTTAAGTATTTTTGACTTTGGAACTCCTTTTATGGTTTATACTCATGATTCTCTTAAAACTTATTTCTAAACTGACTGCAGTCCGTACTTTCCGGCATTAGACTACTTTTCTAGAACCAGTACTTTCTAAATCACTCGCTTAAAATACCTTAAGTTCTGACAATTGGATCCAAGTTGCCTAATGTGGGCTTCCTGTCTAAACGTATGTATCGAACCAGTTCGCTCGCTGCTTAATTTTTAATTTTAAAGACTAAACCAGTATGTGTAAAGGCATGCTAAACTATATGTTATCTGATTTACGGGGTTTATGTGAGCCTTACCTGTTTGTCTGTTCATTCCCCCTACTTGTTACTTGTTTTTGAATGTCGATTAGAATTTTTGTCCTTTAAAACTCCATAAAGGCCCCTTCTCCCCCTTTTAGGATTAGTAGTCCTAATGCCCCGGGACTGATAGCTTGGGACGGGTAATAGCATGCGATAGGCAAACGATACCATTCTGCGCTCCAATACCTTAACGGGGTGGGAAAGGGTAGACATGGAGATGATGATTACACGATAACACTATGCGTACAATTGAGTACCAGTGTTGTGCGAATGATCCATGTAATATATAAACCTAGGACCCCCCTCCCTCTTTACTAGTTTAACAATTTTCTGAATCTTAAAAAGCTGTTGCACTTTCGACTTCTGTTTTTTACATAATTTTCAGATTGTTCGCACTAAGTACTTGACTTCTTCCTACTTGCACTTTTAACTAAACTGCTCCTTCCCTAAAATTCAGCACTTTTTTTAACCTTTTGTGCTCCTTATTTGTAATAGTTTTTTCGTATTTGCAATGCTTGCTTGTTTACTTGTTTGTTTGCATTCAAAGTCACAATTGTAGCATGGCCGGGAACCACACTAGTGGATCTTGAGGGGTGCCTAACACCTTCCCCTCGAGAAAATTTCTAGCCCTTACCCAAACTCTGGTTCTTCATCTCAAATTCTTCCTTAAAGTGTCCTAATGCACTATAATTATTAGGTGGCGACTCTTCAAACTCCAAAAATCCAATTCTCGCAAGGGAATGGAGTTGTCCTCACGAATGTCGTATACCCGATTCCGAACTCCGTTTTGGAAGAAAAAAGGGGGCGTCGACAACCACGTCGGGTATTCTACTACCCTGAGGACCTTAGCGTTGATCTGCTTGGTAACTTCTTCCTTGAT